>NW_026776747.1:0-82474 GCF_030936135.1 Gavia stellata | reverse complement strand
TTACGAACGTCCAGGGATTGCTCCTACACTAAAGGTGCCAGCCCTGAAAGCTCTTGCTGGTCCTCATCTCCCACTGGTAACCTCTCAAACGAACCACAAACACTTGGGCTCTGAACTTGTTTCGCCTACTAAAACTTCCAACGTACACAGCCTCTCCTGCTCAATCTGGCCAGAGCTCAACACCGAAATTGCGAACGTCCAGGGATTGCTCCTACACTAAAGATGCCAGCCCTGAAAGCTCTTGCTGGTCCTCATCTCCCACTGGTAACCTCTCAAACGAACCACAAACACTTGGGCTCTGAACTTGTTTCGCCTACTAAAACTTCCAACGTACACAGTCCTCTCCTGCTCAATCTGGCCAAAATTCACCAACGAATTACGAACGTCCAGGGATTGCTCCTACACTAAAGGTGCCAGCCCTGAAAGCTCTTGCTGGTCCCTCATCTCCCACTGGTAACCTCTCAAACGAACCACAAACACTTGGGCTCTGAACTTGTTTCGCCTACTAAAACTTCCAACGTACACAGCCTCTCCTGCTCAATCTGGCCAGAGCTCAACACCGAAATTGCGAACGTCCAGCGATTGCTCCTACACTAAAGGTGCCAGCCTGAAAGCTCTTGCTGGTCCTCATCTCCCACTGGTAACCTCTCAAACGAACCACAAACACTTGGGCTCTGAACTTGTTTCGCCTACTAAAACTTCCAACGTACACAGCCTCTCCTGCTCAATCTGGCCAGAGCTCAACACCGAAATTGCGAACGTCCAGCGATTGCTCCTACACTAAAGGTGCCAGCCCTGAAAGCTCTTGCTGGTCCTCATCTCCCACTGGTAACCTCTCAAACGAACCACAAACACTTGGGCTCTGAACTTGTTTCGCCTACTAAAACTTCCAACGTACACAGCCTCTCCTGCTCAATCTGGCCAAAATTCACCAACGAAATTACGAACGTCCAGGGATTGCTCCTACACTAAAGGTGCCAGCCCTGAAAGCTCTTGCTGGTCCTCATCTCCCACTGGTAACCTCTCAAACGAACCACAAACACTTGGGCTCTGAACTTGTTTAGCCTACTAAAACTTCCAACGTACACAGCCTCTCCTGCTCAATCTGGCCAGAGCTCAGCACCGAAATTGTGAACGTCCAGGGATTGCTCCTACACTAAAGGTGCCAGCCCTGAAAGCTCTTGCTGCTCCTCATCTCCCACTGGTAACCTCTCAAACGAACACAAACACTTGGGCTCTGAACTTGTTTAGCCTACTAAAACTTCCAACGTACACAGCCTCTCCTGCTCAATCTGGCCAGAGCTCAACACCGACATTGCGAACGTCCAGCGATTGCTCCTACACTAAAGGTGCCAGCCCTGAAAGCTCTTGCTGGTCCTCATCTCCCACTGGTAACCTCTCAAACGAACCACAAACACTTGGGCTCTGAACTTGTTTAGCCTACTAAACTTCAACGTACACAGCCTCTCCTGCTCAATCTGGCCAGAGCTCACACCAAAATTGCGAACGTCCAGCGATTGCTCCTACACTAAAGGTGCCAGCCCTGAAAGCTCTTGCTGGTCCTCATCTCCCACTGGTAACCTCTCAAACGAACCACAAACACTTGGGCTCTGAACTTCTTTAGCCTACTAAAACTTCCAACGTACACAGCCTCTCCTGCTCAATCTGGCCAGAGCTCAACACCGAAATTGCGATACGTCCAGCGACTGCTCCTACACTAAAGGTGCCAGCCCTGAAAGCTCTTGCTGGTCCTCATCTCCCACTGGTAACCTCTCAAACGAACCACAAACACTTGGCTCTGAACTTCTTTAGCCTACTAAAACTTCCAACGTACACAGCCTCTCCTGCTCAATCTGGCCAGAGCTCAACACCGAAATTGCGAACGTCCAGCGATTGCTCCTACACTAAAGGTGCCAGCCCTGAAAGCTCTTGCTGGTCCTCATCTCCCACTGGTAACCTCTCAACGAACCACAAACACTTGGCCTCTGAACTTGTTTAGCCTACTAAAACTTCCAACGTACACAGCCTCTCCTGCTCAATCTGGCCAAATTCACCAACGAAATTACGAACGTCCAGGGATTGCTCCTACACTAAAGGTGCCAGCCCTGAAAGCTCTTGCTGGTCCTCATCTCCCACTGGTACCTCTTCAAACGAACCACAAACACTTGGGCTCTGAACTTGTTTAGCCTACTAAAACTTCAACGTACACAGCCTCTCCTGCTCAATCTGGCCAGAGCTCAACACCGAAATTTGCGAACGTCCAGGGATTGCTCCTACACTAAAGGTGCCAGCCCTGAAAGCTCTTGCTGGTCCTCATCTCCACTGGTAACCTCTCAAACGAACCACAAACACTGGGCTCTGAACTTGTTTAGCCTACTAAAACTTCAACGTACACAGCCTCTCCTGCTCAATCTGGCAGAGCTCAACACCGAAATTGCGAACGTCCAGGGATTGCTCCTACACTAAAGGTGCCAGCCCTGAAAGCTCTTGCTGGTCCTCATCTCCCACTGGTAACCTCTCAAACGAACCACAAACACTTGGGCTCTGAACTTGTTTAGCCTACTAAAACTTCCAACGTACACAGCCTCTCCTGTTCAATCTGGCCAGAGCTCAACACCGAAATTGCGAACGTCCAGGGATTGCTCCTACACTAAAGGTGCCAGCCCTGAAAGCTCTTGCTGGTCCTCATCTCCCACTGGTAACCTCTCAAACGAACCACAAACACTTGGGCTCTGAACTTGTTTCGCCTACTAAAACTTCCAACGTACACAGCCTCTCCTGCTCAATCTGGCCAAATTCACCAACGAAATTACGAACGTCCAGGGATTGCTCCTACACTAAAGGTGCCAGCCCTGAAAGCTCTTGCTGGTCCTCATCTCCCACTGGTAACCTCTCAAACGAACCACAAACACTTGGGCTCTGAACTTGTTTAGCCTACTAAAACTTCCACGTACACAGCCTCTCCTGCTCAATCTGGCCAGAGCTCAACACCGAAATTGCGAACGTCCAGGGTTACTCCTACACTAAAGGTGCCAGCCCTGAAAGCTCTTGCTGGTCCTCATCTCCCACTGGTAACCTCTCAAACGAACCACAAACACTTGGGCTCTGAACTTGTTTAGCCTACTAAAACTTCCAACGTACGCAGCCTCTCCTGCTCAATCTGGCCAGAGCTCAACACCGAAATTGCGAACGTCCAGCGATTGCTCCTACACTAAAGGTGCCAGCCCTGAAAGCTCTTGCTGGTCCTCGTCTCCCACTGGTAACCTCTCAAACGAACACAAACACTTGGGCTCTGAACTTGTTTAGCCTACTAAAACTTCCACGTACACAGCCTCTCCTGCTCAATCTGGCAAAATTCACCACGAAGTTACGAACGTCCAAGGATTGCTCCTACACTAAAGGTGCCAGCCCTGAAAGCTCTTGCTGGTCCTCATCTCCCACTGGTAACCTCTCAAACGAACCACAAACACTTGGGCTCTGAACTTGTTTAGCCTACTAAAACTTCCAACGTACACAGCCTCTCCTGCTCAATCTGGCCAGAGCTCAACACCGAAATTGCGAACGTCCAGGGATTGCTCCTACACTAAAGGTGCCAGCCCTGAAAGCTCTTGCTGCTCCTCATCTCCCACTGGTAACCTCTCAAACGAACCACAAACACTGGGCTCTGAACTTGTTTAGCCTACTAAAACTTCCAACGTACACAGCCTCTCCTGCTCAATCTGCGCAAAATTCACCAACGAAATTACGAACGTCCAGAGATTGCTCCTACACTAAAGGTGCCAGCCCTGAAAGCTCTTGCTGGTCCTCATCTCCCACTGGTAACCTCTCAAACGAACCACAAACACTTGGGCTCTGAACTTGTTTAGCCTACTAAAACTTCCAACGTACACAGCCTCTCCTGCTCAATCTGGCCAGAGCTCAACACCGAAATTGCGAACGTCCAGGGATTGCTCCTACACTAAAGGTGCCAGCCCTGAAAGCTCTTGCTGGTCCTCATCTCCCACTGGTAACCTCTCAAACGAACCACAAACACTTGGCCTCTGAACTTGTTTAGCCTACTAAAACTTCCAACGTACACAGCCTCTCCTGCTCAATCTGGCCAAAATTCACCAACGAAGTTACGAACGTCCAAGGATTGCTCCTACACTAAAGGTGCCAGCCCTGAAAGCTCTTGCTGGTCCTCATCTCCACTGGTAACCTCTCAAACGAACCACAAACACTTGGGCTCTGAACTTGTTTAGCCTACTAAAACTTCCAACGTACACAGCCTCTCCTGCTCAATCTGGCCAGAGCTCAACACCGAAATTGCGAACGTCCAGGGATTGCTCCTACACTAAAGGTGCCAGCCCTGAAAGCTCTTGCTGCTCCTCATCTCCCACTGGTAACCTCTCAAACGAACCACAAACACTTGGGCTCTGAACTTGTTAGCCTACTAAAACTTCAACGTACACAGCCTCTCCTGCTCAATCTGCGCAAAATTCACCAACGAAATTACGAACGTCCAGAGATTGCTCCTACACTAAAGGTGCCAGCCCTGAAAGCTCTTGCTGGTCCTCATCTCCCACTGGTAACCTCTCAAACGAACCACAAACACTTGGGCTCTGAACTTGTTTAGCCTACTAAAACTTCCAACGTACACAGCCTCTCCTGCTCAATCTGGCCAGAGCTCAACACCGAAATTGCGAACGTCCAGGGATTGCTCCTACACTAAAGGTGCCAGCCCTGAAAGCTCTTGCTGGTCCTCATCTCCCACTGGTAACCTCTCAAACGAACCACAAACACTTGGGCTCTGAACTTGTTTAGCCTACTAAAACTTCCAACGTACACAGCCTCTCCTGCTCAATCTGCGCAAAATTCACCAACGAAATTACGAACGTCCAGAGATTGCTCCTACACTAAAGGTGCCAGCCTGAAAGCTCTTGCTGGTCCTCATCTCCCACTGGTAACCTCTCAAACGAACCACAAACACTTGGGCTCTGAACTTGTTTAGCCTACTAAAACTTCCAACGTACACAGCCTCTCCTGCTCAATCTGGCCAGAGCTCAACACCGAAATTGCGAACGTCCAGGGATTGCTCCTACACTAAAGGTGCCAGCCCTGAAAGCTCTTGCTGGTCCTCATCTCCCACTGGTAACCTCTCAAACGAACCACAAACACTTGGCCTCTGAACTTGTTTAGCCTACTAAAACTTCCAACGTACACAGCCTCTCCTGCTCAATCTGGCCAAAATTCACCAACGAAGTTACGAACGTCCAAGGATTGCTCCTACACTAAAGGTGCCAGCCCTGAAAGCTCTTGCTGGTCTCATCTCCCACTGGTAACCTCTCAAACGAACCACAAACACTTGGGTTCTGAACTTGTTTAGCCTACTAAAACTTCCAACGTACACAGCCTCTCCTGCTCAATCTGGCCAGAGGCTCAACACCGACATTGCGAACGTCCAGGGATTGCTCCTACACTAAAGGTGCCAGCCCTGAAAGCTCTTGCTGGTCCTCATCTCCCACTGGTAACCTCTCAAACGAACCACAACACTTGGGCTCTGAACTCTGTTTAGCCTACTAAAACTTCCAACGTACACAGCCTCTCCTGCTCAATCTGGCCAGAGCTCAACACCGACATTGCGAACGTCCAGGGATTGCTCCTACACTAAAGGTGCCAGCCCTGAAAGCTCTTGCTGGTCCTCATCTCCCACTGGTAACCTCTCAAACGAACCACAAACACTTGGGCTCTGAACTTGTTTAGCCTACTAAAACTTCCAACGTACACAGCCTCTCCTGCTCAATCTGGCCAAAATTCACCAACGAAATTACGAACGTCCAGCGATTGCTCCTACACTAAAGGTGCCAGCCCCGAAAACTCTTGCTGGTCCTCATCTCCCACTGGTAACCTCTCAAACGAACCACAAACACTTGGGCTCTGAACTTGTTTAGCCTACTAAAACTTCCAACGTACACAGCCTCTCCTGCTCAATCTGGCCAGAGCTCAACACCGAAATTGCAAATGTCCAGCGATTGCTCCTACACTAAAGGTGCCAGCCCTGAAAGCTCTTGCTGGTCCTCATCTCCCACTGGTAACCTCTCAAACGAACCACAAACACTTGGGCTCTGAACTTGTTTAGCCTACTAAAACTTCCAACGTACACAGCCTCTCCTGCTCAATCTGGCCAGAGCTCAACACCGACATTGCGAACGTCCAGCGATTGCTCCTACACTAAAGGTGCCAGCCCTGAAAGCTCTTGCTGTCCTCATCTCCCACTGGTAACCTCTCAAACGAACCACAAACACTTGGCTCTGAACTTGTTTAGCCTACTAAAACTTCCAACGTACACAGCCTCTCCTGCTCAATCTGGCCAGAGCTCAACACCGAAATTGCGAACGTCCAGCGATTGCTCCTACACTAAAGGTGCCACCCCTGAAAGCTCTTGCTGGTCCTCATCTCCCACTGGTAACCTCTCAACGAACCACAAACACTTGGGCTCTGAACTTGTTTAGCCTACTAAAACTTCCAACGTACACAGCCTCTCCTGCTCAATCTGGCCAGAGCTCAACACCGACATTGCGAACGTCTAGGGATTGCTCCTACACTAAAGGTGCCAGCCCTGAAAGCTCTTGCTGGTCCTCATCTCCCACTGGTAACCTCTCAAACGAACCACAAACACTTGGGCTCTGAACTTGTTTAGCCTACTAAAACTTCCAACGTACACAGCCTCTCCTACTCAATCTGGCCAGAGCTCAACACCGAAATTGCGAACGTCCAGGGATTGCTCCTACACTAAAGGTGCCAGCCCTGAAAGCTCTTGCTGGTCCTCATCTCCCACTGTAACCTCTCAACGAACCACAAACACTTGGGCTCTGAACTTGTTTAGCCTACTAAAACTTCCAACGTACACAGCCTCTCCTGCTCAATCTGGCCAGAGCTCAACACCGAAATTGCGAACGTCCAGCGATTGCTCCTACACTAAAGGTGCCAGCCCTGAAAGCTCTTGCTGGTCCTCATCTCCCACTGGTAACCTCTCAAACGAACCACAAACACTTGGCCTCTGAACTTGTTTAGCCTACTAAAACTTCCAACGTACACAGCCTCTCCTGCTCAATCTGGCCAAAATTCACCAACGAAATTACGAACGTCCAGGGATTGCTCCTACACTAAAGGTGCCAGCCCTGAAAGCTCTTGCTGGTCCTCATCTCCCACTGGTAACCTCTCAAACGAACCACAAACACTTGGGCTCTGAACTTGTTTAGCCTACTAAAACTTCCAACGTACACAGCCTCTCCTGCTCAATCTGGCCAAAATTCACCAACGAAATTACGAACGTCCAGGGATTGCTCCTACACTAAAGGTGCCAGCCCTGAAAGCTCTTGCTGGTCCTCATCTCCCACTGGTAACCTCTCAAACGAACCACAAACACTTGGGCTCTGAACTTGTTTAGCCTACTAAAACTTCCAACGTACACAGCCTCTCCTACTCAATCTGGCCAGAGCTCAACACCGACATTGCGAACGTCCAGGGATTGCTCCTACACTAAAGGTGCCAGCCCTGAAAGCTCTTGCTGGTCCTCATCTCCCACTGGTAACCTCTCAAACGAACCACAAACACTTGGGCTCTGAACTTGTTTAGCCTACTAAAACTTCCAACGTACACAGCCTCTCCTGCTCAATCTGGCCAGAGCTCAACACCGAAATTGCGAACGTCCAGCGATTGCTCCTACACTAAAGGTGCCAGCCCTGAAAGCTCTTGCTGGTCCTCATCTCCCACTGGTAACCTCTCAAACGAACCACAAACACTTGGGCTCTGAACTTGTTTAGCCTACTAAAACTTCCAACGTACACAGCCTCTCTGCTCAATCTGGCCAGAGCTCAACACCGAAATTGCGAACGTCCAGCGATTGCTCCTACACTAAAGGTGCCAGCCCTGAAAGCTCTTGCTGGTCCTCATCTCCCACTGGTACCTCTCAAACAAACCACAAACAATTGGGCTCTGAACTTGTTTAGCCTACTAAAACTTCCAACGTACACAGCCTCTCCTGCTCAATCTGGCCAAAATTCACCAACGAAGTTACGAACGTCCAAGGATTGCTCCTACACTAAAGGTGCCAGCCCTGAAAGCTCTTGCTGGTCCTCATCTCCCACTGGTAACCTCTCAAACGAACCACAAACACTTGGGCTCTGAACTTGTTTAGCCTACTAAAACTTCCAACGTACATAGCCTCTCCTGCTCAATCTGGCAGAGCTCAACACCAACATTGCGAACGTCCAGGGATTGCTCCTACACTAAAGGTGCCAGCCTGAAAGCTCTTGCTGCTCCTCATCTCCCACTGGTAACCTCTCAAACGAACCACAAACACTTGGGCTCTGAACTTGTTTAGCCTACTAAAACTTCCAACGTACACAGCCTCTCCTGCTCAATCTGCGCAAAATTCACCAACGAAATTACGAACGGTCCAGGGATTGCTCCTACACTAAAGGTGCCAGCCCTGAAAGCTCTTGCTGGTCCTCATCTCCCACTGGTAACCTCTCAAACGAACACAAACACTTGGGCTCTGAACTTGTTTAGCCTACTAAAACTTCCAACGTACACAGCCTCTCCTGCTCAATCTGGCCAAAATTCACCAACGAAGTTACGAACGTCCAAGGATTGCTCCTACACTAAAGGTGCCAGCCTGAAAGCTCTTGCTGGTCCTCATCTCCCACTGGTAACCTCTCAAACGAACCACAAACACTTGGTTCTGAACTTGTTTAGCCTACTAAAACTTCCAACGTACACAGCCTCTCCTGCTCAATCTGGCCAGAGCTCAACACCGACATTGCGAACGTCCAGGGATTGCTCCTACACTAAAGGTGCCAGCCCTGAAAGCTCTTGCTGGTCCTCATCTCCCACTGGTAACCTCTCAACGAACCACAAACACTTGGGCTCTGAACTTGTTTAGCCTACTAAAACTTCCAACGTACACAGCCTCTCCTGCTCAATCTGGCCAGAGCTCAACACCGAAATTGCGAACGTCCAGGGATTGCTCCTACACTAAAGGTGCCAGCCCTGAAAGCTCTTGCTGGTCCTCATCTCCCACTGGTAACCTCTCAAACGAACCACAAACACTTGGGCTCTGAACTTGTTTAGCCTACTAAAACTTCCAACGTACACAGCCTCTCCTGCTCAATCTGGCCAAAATTCACCAACGAAATTACGAACGTCCAGGGATTGCTCCTACACTAAAGGTGCCAGCCCTGAAAGCTCTTGCTGGTCCTCATCTCCCACTGGTAACCTCTCAAACGAACCACAAACACTTGGGCTCTGAACTTGTTTAGCCTACTAAAACTTCCAACGTACACAGCCTCTCCTGCTCAATCTGGCCAGAGCTCAACACCGAAATTGCAAATGTCAGCGATTGCTCCTACACTAAAGGTGCCAGCCCTGAAAGCTCTTGCTGGTCCTCATCTCCCACTGGTAACCTCTCAAACGAACCACAAACA
Organism: Gavia stellata; assembly: GCF_030936135.1. Taxonomy (NCBI): domain Eukaryota; kingdom Metazoa; phylum Chordata; class Aves; order Gaviiformes; family Gaviidae; genus Gavia; species Gavia stellata. Next base: position 73,007 of record NW_026776747.1, on the reverse strand, counting down.
CTTGGGCTCTGAACTTGTTTAGCCTACTAAAACTTCCAACGTACACAGCCTCTCCTGCTCAATCTGGCCAGAGCTCAACACCGAAATTGCGAACGTCCAGGGATTGCTCCTACACTAAAGGTGCCAGCCCTGAAAGCTCTTGCTGGTCCTCATCTCCCACTGGTAACCTCTCAAACGAACCACAAACACTTGGGCTCTGAACTTGTTTAGCCTACTAAAACTTCCAACGTACACAGCCTCTCCTGCTCAATCTGGCCAGAGCTCAACACCGAAATTGCGAACGTCCAGCGATTGCTCCTACACTAAAGGTGCCAGTCCTGAAAGCTCTTGCTGGTCCTCATCTCCCACTGGTAACCTCTCAAACGAACCACAAACACTTGGGCTCTGAACTTGTTTAGCCTACTAAAACTTCCAACGTACACAGCCTCTCCTGCTCAATCTGGCCAGAGCTCAACACCGACATTGCGAACGTCTAGGGATTGCTCCTACACTAAAGGTGCCAGCCCTGAAAGCTCTTGCTGGTCCTCATCTCCCACTGGTAACCTCTCAAACGAACCACAAACACTTGGGCTCTGAACTTGTTTCGCCTACTAAAACTTTCCAACGTACACAGCCTCTCCTACTCAATCTGGCCAGAGCTCAACACCGAAATTGCGAACGTCCAGGGATTGCTCCTACACTAAAGGTGCCAGCCCTGAAAGCTCTTGCTGGTCCTCATCTCCCACTGGTAACCTCTCAAACGAACCACAAACACTTGGGCTCTGAACTTGTTTAGCCTACTAAACTTCCAACGTACACAGCACTCTCCTGCTCAATCTGGCCAGAGCTCAACACCTACATTGCGAACGTCCAGGGATTGCTCCTACACTAAAGGTGCCAGCCCTGAAAGCTCTTGCTGGTCCTCATCTCCCACTGGTAACCTCTCAAACGAACCACAAACACTTGGCCTCTGAACTGTTTAGCCTACTAAAACTTCCAACGTACACAGCCTCTCCTGCTCATCTGGCCAAAATTCACCAACGAAATTACGAACGTCCAGGGATTGCTCCTACACTAAAGGTGCCAGCCCTGAAAGCTCTTGCTGGTCCTCATCTCCCACTGGTAACCTCTCAAACGAACCACAAACACTTGGGCTCTGAACTTGTTTAGCCTACTAAAACTTCCAACGTACACAGCCTCTCCTGCTCAATCTGGCCAAAATTCACCAACGAAATTACGAACGTCCAGGGATTGCTCCTACACTAAAGGTGCCAGCCCTGAAAGCTCTTGCTGGTCCTCATCTCCCACTGGTAACCTCTCAAACGAACCACAAACACTTGGCCTCTGAACTTGTTTAGCCTACTAAAACTTCCAACGTACACAGCCTCTCCTACTCAATCTGGCCAGAGCTCAACACCGACATTGCGAACGTCCGGGGATTGCTCCTACACTAAAGGTGCCAGCCCTGAAAGCTCTTGCTGGTCCTCATCTCCCACTGGTAACCTCTCAAACGAACCACAAACACTTGGGCTCTGACTTGTTTAGCCTACTAAAACTTCCAACGTTACACAGCCTCTCCTGCTCAATCTGGCCAGAGCTCAACACCGAAATTGCGAACGTCCAGCGATTGCTCCTACACTAAAGGTGCCAGCCCTGAAAGCTCTTGCTGGTCCTCATCTCCACTGGTAACCTCTCAAACGAACCACAAACACTTGGGCTCTGAACTTGTTTAGCCTACTAAAACTTCCAACGTACACAGCCTCTCCTGCTCAATCTGCCAGAGCTCAACACCGAAATTGCGAACGTCCAGCGATTGCTCCTACACTAAAGGTGCCAGCCCTGAAAGCTCTTGCTGGTCCTCATCTCCCACTGGTAACCTCTCAAACGAACCACAAACACTTGGGCTCTGAACTTGTTTAGCCTACTAAAACTTCCAACGTACACAGCCTCTCCTGCTCAATCTGGCCAAAATTCACCAACGAAATTATGAACGTCCAAGGATTGCTCCTACACTAAAGGTGCCAGCCCTGAAAGCTCTTGCTGGTCCTCATCTCCCACTGGTAACCTCTCAAACGAACCACAAACACTTGGGCTCTGAACTTGTTTAGCCTACTAAAACTTCCAACGTACACAGCCTCTCCTGCTCAATCTGGCCAGAGCTCAACACCGACATTGCGAACGTCCAGGGATTGCTCCTACACTAAAGGTGCCAGCCCTGAAAGCTCTTGCTGCTCCTCATCTCCCACTGGTAACCTCTCAAACGAACCACAAACACTTGGGCTCTGAACTTGTTTAGCCTACTAAAACTTCCAACGTACACAGCCTCTCCTGCTCAATCTGCGCAAAATTCACCAACGAAATTACGAACGTCCAGAGATTGCTCCTACACTAAAGGTGCCAGCCCTGAAAGCTCTTGCTGGTCCTCATCTCCCACTGGTAACCTCTCAAACGAACCACAAACACTTGGGCTCTGAACTTGTTTAGCCTACTAAAACTTCCAACGTACACAGCCTCTCCTGCTCAATCTGGCCAGAGCTCAACACCGAAATTGCGAACGTCCAGCGATTGCTCCTACACTAAAGGTGCCAGCCCTGAAAGCTCTTGCTGGTCCTCATCTCCCACTGGTAACCTCTCAAACGAACCACAAACACTTGGGCTCTGAACTTGTTTAGCCTACTAAAACTTCCAACGTACACAGCCTCTCCTGCTCAATCTGGCCAGAGCTCAACACCAACATTGCGAACGTCCAGGGATTGCTCCTACACTAAAGGTGCCAGCCCTGAAAGCTCTTGCTGGTCCTCATCTCCCACTGGTAACCTCTCAAACGAACCACAAACACTTGGGCTCTGAACTTGTTTAGCCTACTAAAACTTCCAACGTACACAGCCTCTCCTGCTCAATCTGGCCAGAGGTCAACACCGAAATTGCGAACGTCCAGCGATTGCTCCTACACTAAAGGTGCCAGCCCTGAAAGCTCTTGCTGGTCCTCATCTCCCACTGGTAACCTCTCAAACGAACCACAAACACTTGGCCTCTGAACTTGTTTAGCCTACTAAAACTTCCAACGTACACAGCCTCTCCTGCTCAATCTGGCCAAAATTCACCAACGAAGTTACGAACGTCCAAGGATTGCTCCTACACTAAAGGTGCCAGCCCTGAAAGCTCTTGCTGGTCCTCATCTCCCACTGGTAACCTCTCAAACGAACCACAAACACTTGGGTTCTGAACTTGTTTAGCCTACTAAAACTTCCAACGTACACAGCCTCTCCTGCTCAATCTGGCCAGAGCTCAACACCGACATTGCGAACGTCCAGGGATTGCTCCTACACTAAAGGTGCCAGCCCTGAAAGCTCTTGCTGGTCCTCATCTCCCACTGGTAACCTCTCAAACGAACCACAAACACTTGGGCTCTGAACTTGTTTAGCCTACTAAAACTTCCAACGTACACAGCCTCTCCTGCTCAATCTGGCCAGAGCTCAACACCGAAATTGCGAACGTCCAGGGATTGCTCCTACACTAAAGGTGCCAGCCCTGAAAGCTCTTGCTGGTCCTCATCTCCCACTGGTAACCTCTCAAACGAACCACAAACACTTGGGCTCTGAACTTGTTTAGCCTACTAAAACTTCCAACGTACACAGCCTCTCCTGCTCAATCTGGCCAAAATTCACCAACGAAATTACGAACGTCCAGGGATTGCTCCTACACTAAAGGTGCCAGCCCTGAAAGCTCTTGCTGGTCCTCATCTCCCACTGGTAACCTCTCAAACGAACCACAAACACTTGGGCTCTGAACTTGTTTAGCCTACTAAAACTTCCAACGTACACAGCCTCTCCTGCTCAATCTGGCCAGAGCTCAACACCGAAATTGCAAATGTCCAGCGATTGCTCCTACACTAAAGGTGCCAGCCCTGAAAGCTCTTGCTGGTCCTCATCTCCCACTGGTAACCTCTCAAACGAACCACAAACACTTGGCCTCTGAACTTGTTTCGCCTACTAAAACTTCCAACGTACACAGCCTCTCCTGCTCAATCTGGCCAGAGCTCAACACCAACATTGCGAACGTCCAGGGATTGATCCTACACTAAAGGTGCCAGCCCTGAAAGCTCTTGCTGGTCCTCATCTCCCACTGGTAACCTCTCAAAACGAACCACAAACACTTGGCCTCTGAACTTGTTTAGCCTACTAAAACTTCCAACGTACACAGCCTCTCCTGCTCAATCTGGCCAGAGCTCAACACCGAAATTGCGAACGTCCAGCGATTGCTCCTACACTAAAGGTGCCAGCCCTGAAAGCTCTTGCTGGTCCTCATCTCCCACTGGTAACCTCTCAAACGAACCACAAACACTTGGCCTCTGAACTTGTTTAGCCTACTAAAACTTCCAACGTACACAGCCTCTCCTGCTCAATCTGGCCAGAGCTCAACACCGACATTGCGAACGTCCAGGGATTGCTCCTACACTAAAGGTGCCAGCCCTGAAAGCTCTTGCTGGTCCTCATCTCCCACTGGTAACCTCTCAAACGAACCACAAACACTTGGGCTCTGAACTTGTTTAGCCTACTAAAACTTCCAACGTACACAGCCTCTCCTACTCAATCTGGCCAGAGCTCAACACCGAAATTGCGAACGTCCAGGGATTGCTCCTACACTAAAGGTGCCAGCCCTGAAAGCTCTTGCTGGTCCTCATCTCCCACTGGTAACCTCTCAAACGAACCACAAACACTTGGGCTCTGAACTTGTTTAGCCTACTAAAACTTCCAACGTACACAGCCTCTCCTGCTCAATCTGGCCAGAGCTCAACACCGAAATTGCGAACGTCCAGCGATTGCTCCTACACTAAAGGTGCCAGCCCTGAAAGCTCTTGCTGGTCCTCATCTCCCAGTGGTAACCTCTCAAACGAACCACAAACACTTGGGCTCTGAACTTGTTTAGCCTACTAAAACTTCCAACGTACACAGCCTCTCCTGCTCAATCTGGCCAAAATTCACCAACGAAATTACGAACGTCCAGGGATTGCTCCTACACTAAAGGTGCCAGCCCTGAAAGCTCTTGCTGGTCCTCATCTCCCACTGGTAACCTCTCAAACGAACCACAAACACTTGGGCTCTGAACTTGTTTCGCCTACTAAAACTTCCAACGTACACAGCCTCTCCTGCTCAATCTGGCCAAAATTCACCAACGAAATTACGAACGTCCAGCGATTGCTCCTACACTAAAGGTGCCAGCCCTGAAAGCTCTTGCTGGTCCTCATCTCCCACTGGTAACCTCTCAAACGAACCACAAACACTTGGGCTCTGAACTTGTTTCGCCTACTAAAACTTCCAACGTACACAGCCTCTCCTGCTCAATCTGGCCAGAGCTCAACACCGAAATTGCGAACGTCCAGCGATTGCTCCTACACTAAAGGTGCCAGCCCTGAAAGCTCTTGCTGGTCCTCATCTCCCACTGGTAACCTCTCAAACGAACCACAAACACTTGGGCTCTGAACTTGTTTCGCCTACTAAAACTTCCAACGTACACAGCCTCTCCTGCTCAATCTGGCCAGAGCTCAACACCGAAATTGCGAACGTCCAGGGATTGCTCCTACACTAAAGGTGCCAGCCCTGAAAGCTCTTGCTGGTCCTCATCTCCCACTGGTAACCTCTCAAACGAACCACAAACACTTGGGCTCTGAACTTGTTTCGCCTACTAAAACTTCCAACGTACGCAGCCTCTCCTGCTCAATCTGGCCAAAATTCACCAACGAAATTACGAACGTCCAGGGATTGCTCCTACACTAAAGGTGCCAGCCCTGAAAGCTCTTGCTGGTCCTCATCTCCCACTGGTAACCTCTCAAACGAACCACAAACACTTGGCCTCTGAACTTGTTTAGCCTACTAAAACTTCCAACGTACACAGCCTCTCCTGCTCAATCTGGCCAGAGCTCAACACCAACATTGCGAACGTCCAGGGATTGCTCCTACACTAAAGGTGCCAGCCCTGTAAAGCTCTTGCTGGTCCTCATCTCCCACTGGTAACCTCTCAAACGAACCACAAACACTTGGGTTCTGAACTTGTTTAGCCTACTAAAACTTCCAACGTACACAGCCTCTCCTGCTCAATCTGGCCAGAGCTCAACACCGAAATTGCGAACGTCCAGCGATTGCTCCTACACTAAAGGTGCCAGCCCTGAAAGCTCTTGCTGGTCCTCATCTCCCACTGGTAACCTCTCAAACGAACCACAAACACTTGGCCTCTGAACTTGTTTAGCCTACTAAAACTTCCAACGTACACAGCCTCTCCTGCTCAATCTGGCCAAAATTCACCAACGAAGTTACGAACGTCCAAGGATTGCTCCTACACTAAAGGTGCCAGCCCTGAAAGCTCTTGCTGGTCCTCATCTCCCACTGGTAACCTCTCAAACGAACCACAAACACTTGGGCTCTGAACTTGTTTAGCCTACTAAAACTTCCAACGTACACAGCCTCTCCTGCTCAATCTGGCCAGAGCTCAACACCGACATTGCGAACGTCCAGGGATTGCTCCTACACTAAAGGTGCCAGCCCTGAAAGCTCTTGCTGGTCCTCATCTCCCACTGGTAACCTCTCAAACGAACCACAAACACTTGGGCTCTGAACTTGTTTAGCCTACTAAAACTTCCAACGTACACAGCCTCTCCTGCTCAATCTGGCCAGAGCTCAACACCGAAATTGCGAACGTCCAGGGATTGCTCCTACACTAAAGGTGCCAGCCCTGAAAGCTCTTGCTGGTCCTCATCTCCCACTGGTAACCTCTCAAACGAACCACAAACACTTGGGCTCTGAACTTGTTTAGCCTACTAAAACTTCCAACGTACACAGCCTCTCCTGCTCAATCTGCGCAAAATTCACCAACGAAATTACGAACGTCCAGAGATTGCTCCTACACTAAAGGTGCCAGCCCTGAAAGCTCTTGCTGGTCCTCATCTCCCACTGGTAACCTCTCAAACGAACCACAAACACTTGGGCTCTGAACTTGTTTAGCCTACTAAAACTTCCAACGTACACAGCCTCTCCTGCTCAATCTGGCCAGAGGTCAACACCGAAATTGCGAACGTCCAGCGATTGCTCCTACACTAAAGGTGCCAGCCCTGAAAGCTCTTGCTGGTCCTCATCTCCCACTGGTAACCTCTCAAACGAACCACAAACACTTGGCCTCTGAACTTGTTTAGCCTACTAAAACTTCCAACGTACACAGCCTCTCCTGCTCAATCTGGCCAAAATTCACCAACGAAGTTACGAACGTCCAAGGATTGCTCCTACACTAAAGGTGCCAGCCCTGAAAGCTCTTGCTGGTCCTCATCTCCCACTGGTAACCTCTCAAACGAACCACAAACACTTGGGTTCTGAACTTGTTTAGCCTACTAAAACTTCCAACGTACACAGCCTCTCCTGCTCAATCTGGCCAGAGCTCAACACCGACATTGCGAACGTCCAGGGATTGCTCCTACACTAAAGGTGCCAGCCCTGAAAGCTCTTGCTGGTCCTCATCTCCCACTGGTAACCTCTCAAACGAACCACAAACACTTGGGCTCTGAACTTGTTTAGCCTACTAAAACTTCCAACGTACACAGCCTCTCCTGCTCAATCTGGCCAGAGCTCAACACCGACATTGCGAACGTCCAGGGATTGCTCCTACACTAAAGGTGCCAGCCCTGAAAGCTCTTGCTGGTCCTCATCTCCCACTGGTAACCTCTCAAACGAACCACAAACACTTGGGCTCTGAACTTGTTTAGCCTACTAAAACTTCCAACGTACACAGCCTCTCCTGCTCAATCTGGCCAAAATTCACCAACGAAATTACGAACGTCCAGGGATTGCTCCTACACTAAAGGTGCCAGCCCTGAAAGCTCTTGCTGGTCCTCATCTCCCACTGGTAACCTCTCAAACGAACCACAAACACTTGGGCTCTGAACTTGTTTCGCCTACTAAAACTTCCAACGTACACAGCCTCTCCTGCTCAATCTGGCCAGAGCTCAACACCAACATTGCGAACGTCCAGGGATTGATCCTACACTAAAGGTGCCAGCCCTGAAAGCTCTTGCTGGTCCTCATCTCCCACTGGTAACCTCTCAAACGAACCACAAACACTTGGCCTCTGAACTTGTTTAGCCTACTAAAACTTCCAACGTACACAGCCTCTCCTGCTCAATCTGGCCAGAGCTCAACACCGAAATTGCGAACGTCCAGCGATTGCTCCTACACTAAAGGTGCCAGCCCTGAAAGCTCTTGCTGGTCCTCATCTCCCACTGGTAACCTCTCAAACGAACCACAAACACTTGGCCTCTGAACTTGTTTCGCCTACTAAAACTTCCAACGTACACAGCCTCTCCTGCTCAATCTGGCCAGAGCTCAACACCGACATTGCGAACGTCGTCCAGGGATTGCTCCTACACTAAAGGTGCCAGCCCTGAAAGCTCTTGCTGGTCCTCATCTCCCACTGGTAACCTCTCAAACGAACCACAAACACTTGGGCTCTGAACTTGTTTAGCCTACTAAAACTTCCAACGTACACAGCCTCTCCTGCTCAATCTGGCCAGAGCTCAACACCGAAATTGCGAACGTCCAGTGATTGCTCCTACACTAAAGGTGCCAGCCCTGAAAGCTCTTGCTGGTCCTCATCTCCCAGTGGTAACCTCTCAAACGAACCACAAACACTTGGCCTCTGAACTTGTTTAGCCTACTAAAACTTCCAACGTACACAGCCTCTCCTGCTCAATCTGGCCAAAATTCACCAACGAAATTACGAACGTCCAGGGATTGCTCCTACACTAAAGGTGCCAGCCCTGAAAGCTCTTGCTGGTCCTCATCTCCCACTGGTAACCTCTCAAACGAACCACAAACACTTGGCTCTGAACTTGTTTCGCCTACTAAAACTTCCAACGTACACAGCCTCTCCTGCTCAATCTGGCCAAAATTCACCAACGAAATTACGAACGTCCAGCGATTGCTCCTACACTAAAGGTGCCAGCCCTGAAAGCTCTTGCTGGTCCTCATCTCCCACTGGTAACCTCTCAAACGAACCACAAACACTTGGGCTCTGAACTTGTTTCGCCTACTAAAACTTCCAACGTACACAGCCTCTCCTGCTCAATCTGGCCAGAGCTCAACACCGAAATTGCGAACGTCCAGCGATTGCTCCTACACTAAAGGTGCCAGCCCTGAAAGCTCTTGCTGGTCCTCATCTCCCACTGGTAACCTCTCAAACGAACCACAAACACTTGGGCTCTGAACTTGTTTAGCCTACTAAAACTTCCAACGTACACAGCCTCTCCTGCTCAATCTGGCCAGAGCTCAACACCGAAATTGCGAACGTCCAGGGATTGCTCCTACACTAAAGGTGCCAGCCCTGAAAGCTCTTGCTGGTCCTCATCTCCCACTGGTAACCTCTCAAACGAACCACAAACACTTGGGCTCTGAACTTGTTTCGCCTACTAAAACTTCCAACGTATGCAGCCTCTCCTGCTCAATCTGGCCAAAATTCACCAACGAAATTACGAACGGCCAGGGATTGCTCCTACACTAAAGGTGCCAGCCCTGAAAGCTCTTGCTGGTCCTCATCTCCCACTGGTAACCTCTCAAACGAACCACAAACACTTGGCCTCTGAACTTGTTTAGCCTACTAAAACTTCCAACGTACACAGCTCTCCTGCTCAATCTGGCCAGAGCTCAACACCAACATTGCGAACGTCCAGCGATTGCTCCTACACTAAAGGTGCCAGCCCTGAAAGCTCTTGCTGGTCCTCATCTCCCACTGGTAACCTCTCAAACGAACCACAAACACTTGGGCTCTGAACTTGTTTAGCCTACTAAAACTTCCAACGTACACAGCCTCTCCTGCTCAATCTGGCCAGAGCTCAACACCGAAATTGCGAACGTCCAGCGATTGCTCCTACACTAAAGGTGCCAGCCCTGAAAGCTCTTGCTGGTCCTCATCTCCCACTGGTAACCTCTCAAACGAACCACAAACACTTGGCCTCTGAACTTGTTTAGCCTACTAAAACTTCCAACGTACACAGCCTCTCCTGCTCAATCTGGCCAAAATTCACCAACGAAGTTACGAACGTCCAAGGATTGCTCCTACACTAAAGGTGCCAGCCCTGAAAGCTCTTGCTGGTCCTCATCTCCCACTGGTAACCTCTCAAACGAACCACAAACACTTGGGCTCTGAACTTGTTTAGCCTACTAAAACTTCAACGTACACAGCCTCTCCTGCTCAATCTGGCCAGAGCTCAACACCGACATTGCGAACGTCCAGGGATTGCTCCTACACTAAAGGTGCCAGCCCTGAAAGCTCTTGCTGGTCCTCATCTCCCACTGGTAACCTCTCAAACGAACCACAAACACTTGAGCTCTGAACTTGTTTAGCCTACTAAAACTTCCAACGTACACAGCCTCTCCTGCTCAATCTGGCCAGAGCTCAACACCGAAATTGCGAACGTCCAGGGATTGCTCCTACACTAAAGGTGCCAGCCCTGAAAGCTCTTGCTGGTCCTCATCTCCCACTGGTAACCTCTCAAACGAACCACAAACACTTGGGCTCTGAACTTGTTTAGCCTACTAAAACTTCCAACGTACACAGCCTCTCCTGCTCAATCTGGCCAAAATTCACCAATGAAATTACGAACGTCCAGCGATTGCTCCTACAGTAAAGGTGCCAGCCCTGAAAGCTCTTGCTGGTCCTCATCTCCCACTGGTAACCTCTCAAACGAACCACAAACACTTGGGCTCTGAACTTGTTTAGCCTACTAAAACTTCCAACGTACACAGCCTCTCCTGCTCAATCTGGCCAGAGCTCAACACCGAAATTGCAAATGTCCAGCGATTGCTCCTACACTAAAGGTGCCAGCCCTGAAAGCTCTTGCTGGTCCTCATCTCCCACTGGTAACCTCTCAAACGAACCACAAACACTTGGGCTCTGAACTTGTTTAGCCTACTAAAACTTCCAACGTACACAGCCTCTCCTGCTCAATCTGGCCAGAGCTCAACACCAACATTGCGAACGTCCAGGGATTGCTCCTACACTAAAGGTGCCAGCCCTGAAAGCTCTTGCTGGTCCTCATCTCCCACTGGTAACCTCTCAAACGAACCACAAACACTTGGGCTCTCAACTTGTTTAGCCTACTAAAACTTCCAACGTACACAGCCTCTCCTGCTCAATCTGGCCAGAGCTCAACACCGAAATTGCGAACGTCCAGCGATTGCTCCTACACTAAAGGTGCCAGCCCTGAAAGCTCTTGCTGGTCCTCATCTCCCACTGGTAACCTCTCAAACGAACCACAAACACTTGGGCTCTGAACTTGTTTAGCCTACTAAAACTTCCAACGTACACAGCCTCTCCTGCTCAATCTGGCCAGAGCTCAACACCGACATTGCGAACGTCCAGGGATTGCTCCTACACTAAAGGTGCCAGCCCTGAAAGCTCTTGCTGGTCCTCATCTCCCACTGGTAACCTCTCAAACGAACCACAAACACTTGCCTCTGAACTTGTTTCGCCTACTAAAACTTCCAACGTACACAGCCTCTCCTACTCAATCTGGCCAGAGCTCAACACCGAAATTGCGAACGTCCAGGGATTGCTCCTACACTAAAGGTGCCAGCCCTGAAAGCTCTTGCTGGTCCTCATCTCCCACTGGTAACCTCTCAAACGAACCACAAACACTTGGGCTCTGAACTTGTTTAGCCTACTAAAACTTCCAACGTACACAGCCTCTCCTGCTCAATCTGGCCAAAATTCACCAACGAAATTACGAACGTCCAGGGATTGCTCCTACACTAAAGGTGCCAGCCCTGAAAGCTCTTGCTGGTCCTCATCTCCCACTGGTAACCTCTCAAACGAACCACAAACACTTGGGCTCTGAACTTGTTTCGCCTACTAAAACTTCCAACGTACACAGCCTCTCCTGCTCAATCTGGCCAGAGCTCAACACCGAAATTGCGAACGTCCAGGGATTGCTCCTACACTAAAGATGCCAGCCCTGAAAGCTCTTGCTGGTCCTCATCTCCCACTGGTAACCTCTCAAACGAACCACAAACACTTGGCCTCTGAACTTGTTTAGCCTACTAAAACTTCCAATGTACACAGCCTCTCCTGCTCAATCTGGCCAAAATTCACCAACGAAATTACGAACGTCCCGGGATTGCTCCTACACTAAAGGTGCCAGCCCTGAAAGCTCTTGCTGGTCCTCATCTCCCACTGGTAACCTCTCAAACGAACCACAAACACTTGGGCTCTGAACTTGTTTCGCCTACTAAAACTTCCAACGTACACAGCCTCTCCTGCTCAATCTGGCCAGAGCTCAACACCGAAATTGCGAACGTCCAGCGATTGCTCCTACACTAAAGGTGCCAGCCCTGAAAGCTCTTGCTGGTCCTCATCTCCCACTGGTAACCTCTCAAACGAACCACAAACACTTGGCCTCTGAACTTGTTTAGCCTACTAAAACTTCCAACGTACACAGCCTCTCCTGCTCAATCTGGCCAGAGCTCAACACCAACATTGCGAACGTCCAGCGATTGCTCCTACACTAAAGGTGCCAGCCCTGAAAGCTCTTGCTGGTCCTCATCTCCCACTGGTAACCTCTCAAACGAACCACAAACACTTGGGCTCTGAACTTGTTTCGCCTACTAAAACTTCCAACGTACGCAGCCTCTCCTGCTCAATCTGGCCAAAATTCACCAACGAAATTACGAACGTCCAGGATTGCTCCTACACTAAAGGTGCCAGCCCTGAAAGCTCTTGCTGGTCCTCATCTCCCACTGGTAACCTCTCAAACGAACCACAAACACTTGGCCTCTGAACTTGTTTAGCCTACTAAAACTTCCAACGTACACAGCCTCTCCTGCTCAATCTGGCCAGAGCTCAACACCGACATTGCGAACGTCCAGGGATTGCTCCTACACTAAAGGTGCCAGCCCTGAAAGCTCTTGCTGCTCCTCATCTCCCACTGGTAACCTCTCAAACGAACCACAAACACTTGGGCTCTGAACTTGTTTAGCCTACTAAAACTTCCAACGTACACAGCCTCTCCTGCTCAATCTGGCCAGAGCTCAACACCGAAATTGCGAACGTCCAGCGACTGCTCCTACACTAAAGGTGCCAGCCCTGAAAGCTCTTGCTGGTCCTCATCTCCCACTGGTAACCTCTCAAACGAACCACAAACACTTGGGCTCTGAACTTGTTTAGCCTACTAAAACTTCCAACGTACACAGCCTCTCCTGCTCAATCTGGCCAGAGCTCAACACCGAAATTGCGAACGTCCAGCGATTGCTCCTACACTAAAGGTGCCAGCCCTGAAAGCTCTTGCTGGTCCTCATCTCCCACTGGTAACCTCTCAAACGAACCACAAACACTTGGGCTCTGAACTTCTTTAGCCTACTAAAACTTCCAACGTACACAGCCTCTCCTGCTCAATCTGGCCAGAGCTCAACACCGAAATTGCGAACGTCCAGGTGTTGCTCCTACACTAAAGGTGCCAGCCCTGAAAGCTCTTGCTGGTCCTCATCTCCCACTGGTAACCTCTCAAACGAACCACAAACACTTGGCCTCTGAACTTGTTTAGCCTACTAAAACTTCCAACGTACACAGCCTCTCCTGCTCAATCTGGCCAAAATTCACCAACGAAATTACGAACGTCCAGGGATTGCTCCTACACTAAAGGTGCCAGCCCTGAAAGCTCTTGCTGGTCCTCATCTCCCACTGGTAACCTCTCAAACGAATCACAAACACTTGGGCTCTGAACTTGTTTCGCCTACTAAAACTTCCAACGTACACAGCCTCTCCTGCTCAATCTGGCCAGAGCTCAACACCGAAATTGCGAACGTCCAGGGGTTGCTCCTACACTAAAGGTGCCAGCCCTGAAAGCTCTTGCTGGTCCTCATCTCCCACTGGTAACCTCTCAAACGAACCACAAACACTTGGCCTCTGAACTTGTTTAGCCTACTAAAACTCCAATGTACACAGCCTCTCCTGCTCAATCTGGCCAAAATTCACCAACGAAATTACGAACGTCCAGGGATTGCTCCTACACTAAAGGTGCCAGCCCTGAAAGCTCTTGCTGGTCCTCATCTCCCACTGGTAACCTCTCAAACGAACCACAAACACTTGGGCTCTGAACTTGTTTCGCCTACTAAAACTTCCAACGTACACAGCCTCTCCTGCTCAATCTGGCCAGAGCTCAACACCGAAATTGCGAACGTCCAGCGATTGCTCCTACACTAAAGGTGCCAGCCCTGAAAGCTCTTGCTGGTCCTCATCTCCCACTGGTAACCTCTCAAACGAACCACAAACACTTGGGCTCTGAACTTGTTTAGCCTACTAAAACTTCCAACGTACACAGCCTCTCCTGCTCAATCTGGCCAGAGCTCAACACCGAAATTGCGAACGTCCAGGGATTGCTCCTACACTAAAGGTGCCAGCCCTGAAAGCTCTTGCTGGTCCTCATCTCCCACTGGTAACCTCTCAAACGAACCACAAACACTTGGGCTCTGAACTTGTTTAGCCTACTAAAACTTCCAACGTACGCAGCCTCTCCTGCTCAATCTGGCCAAAATTCACCAACGAAATTACGAACGTCCAGGGATTGCTCCTACACTAAAGGTGCCAGCCCTGAAAGCTCTTGCTGGTCCTCATCTCCCACTGGTAACCTCTCAAACGAACCACAAACACTTGGGCTCTGAACTTGTTTAGCCTACTAAAACTTCCAACGTACACAGCCTCTCCTGCTCAATCTGGCCAGAGCTCAACACCGAAATTGCAAATGTCCAGCGATTGCTCCTACACTAAAGGTGCCAGCCCTGAAAGCTCTTGCTGGTCCTCATCTCCCACTGGTAACCTCTCAAACGAACCACAAACACTTGGGCTCTGAACTTGTTTAGCCTACTAAAACTTCCAACGTACACAGCCTCTCCTGCTCAATCTGGCCAGAGCTCAACACCGAAATTGCGAACGTCCAGGGATTGCTCCTACACTAAAGGTGCCAGCCCTGAAAGCTCTTGCTGCTCCTCATCTCCCACTGGTAACCTCTCAAACGAACCACAAACACTTGGGCTCTGAACTTGTTTAGCCTACTAAAACTTCCAACGTACACAGCCTCTCCTGCTCAATCTGGCCAGAGCTCAACACCGAAATTGCGAACGTCCAGCGACTGCTCCTACACTAAAGGTGCCAGCCCTGAAAGCTCTTGCTGGTCCTCATCTCCCACTGGTAACCTCTCAAACGAACCACAAACACTTGGGCTCTGAACTTGTTTAGCCTACTAAAACTTCCAACGTATACAGCCTCTCCTGCTCAATCTGGCCAGAGCTCAACACCGAAATTGCGAACGTCCAGCGATTGCTCCTACACTAAAGGTGCCAGCCCTGAAAGCTCTTGCTGGTCCTCATCTCCCACTGGTAACCTCTCAAACGAACCACAAACACTTCGGCTCTGAACTTCTTTAGCCTACTAAAACTTCCAACGTACACAGCCTCTCCTGCTCAATCTGGCCAAAATTCACCAACGAAATTACGAACGTCCAGGGATTGCTCCTACACTAAAGGTGCCAGCCCTGAAAGCTCTTGCTGGTCCTCATCTCCCACTGGTAACCTCTCAAACGAACCACAAACACTTGGGCTCTGAACTTGTTTAGCCTACTAAAACTTCCAACGTACACAGCCTCTCCTGCTCAATCTGCGCAAAATTCAGCAACGAAATTACGAACGTCCAGAGATTGCTCCTACACTAAAGGTGCCAGCCCTGAAAGCTCTTGCTGGTCCTCATCTCCCACTGGTAACCTCTCAAACGAACCACAAACACTTGGGCTCTGAACTTGTTTAGCCTACTAAAACTTCCAACGTACACAGCCTCTCCTGCTCAATCTGGCCAGAGCTCAACACCGACATTGCGAACGTCCAGCGATTGCTCCTACACTAAAGGTGCCAGCCCTGAAAGCTCTTGCTGGTCCCTCATCTCCCACTGGTAACCTCTCAAACGAACCACAAACACTTGGCCTCTGAACTTGTTTAGCCTACTAAAACTTCCAACGTACACAGCCTCTCCTGCTCAATCTGGCCAGAGCTCAACACCGAAATTGCGAACGTCCAGGGATTGCTCCTACACTAAAGGTGCCAGCCCTGAAAGCTCTTGCTGGTCCTCATCTCCCACTGGTAACCTCTCAAACGAACCACAAACACTTGGGCTCTGAACTTGTTTAGCCTACTAAAACTTCCAACGTACACAGCCTCTCCTGCTCAATCTGGCCAGAGCTCAACACCAACATTGCGAACGTCCAGGGATTGCTCCTACACAAAAGGTGCCAGCCCTGAAAGCTCTTGCTGGTCCTCATCTCCCACTGGTAACCTCTCAAACGAACCACAAACACTTGGGCTCTGAACTTGTTTAGCCTACTAAAACTTCCAACGTACACAGCCTCTCCTGCTCAATCTGGCCAGAGCTCAACACCGAAATTGCGAACGTCCAGCGATTGCTCCTACACTAAAGGTGCCAGCCCTGAAAGCTCTTGCTGGTCCTCATCTCCCACTGGTAACCTCTCAAACGAACCACAAACACTTGGGCTCTGAACTTGTTTCGCCTACTAAAACTTCCAACGTACACAGCCTCTCCTGCTCAATCTGGCCAGAGCTCAACACCGAAATTGCGAACGTCCAGCGATTGCTCCTACACTAAAGGTGCCAGCCCTGAAAGCTCTTGCTGGTCCTCATCTCCCACTGGTAACCTCTCAAACGAACCACAAACACTTGGGCTCTGAACTTGTTTAGCCTACTAAAACTTCCAACGTACACAGCCTCTCCTGCTCAATCTGGCCAGAGCTCAACACCAAAATTGCGAACGTCCAGGGATTGCTCCTACACTAAAGGTGCCAGCCCTGAAAGCTCTTGCTGGTCCTCATCTCCCACTGGTAACCTCTCAAACTAACCACAAACACTTGGGCTCTGAACTTGTTTAGCCTACTAAAACTTCCAACGTACACAGCCTCTCCTGCTCAATCTGGCCAGAGCTCAACACCAAAATTGCGAACGTCCAGCGATTGCTCCTACACTAAAGGTGCCAGCCCTGAAAGCTCTTGCTGGTCCTCATCTCCCACTGGTAACCTCTCAAACGAACCACAAACACTTGGGCTCTGAACTTGTTTAGCCTACTAAAACTTCCAACGTACACAGCCTCTCCTGCTCAATCTGGCCAAAATTCACCAACGAAATTACGAACGTCCAGGGATTGCTCCTACACTAAAGGTGCCAGCCCTGAAAGCTCTTGCTGGTCCTCATCTCCCACTGGTAACCTCTCAAACGAACCACAAACACTTGGGCTCTGAACTTGTTTAGCCTACTAAAACTTCCAACGTACACAGCCTCTCCTGCTCAATCTGGCCAGAGCTCAACACCGAAATTGCGAACGTCCAGGGATTGCTCCTACACTAAAGGTGCCAGCCCTGAAAGCTCTTGCTGGTCCTCATCTCCCACTGGTAACCTCTCAAACGAACCACAAACACTTGGGCTCTGAACTTGTTTAGCCTACTAAAACTTCCAACGTACACAGCCTCTCCTGCTCAATCTGGCCAGAGCTCAACACCGACATTGGGAACGTCCAGCGATTGCTCCTACACTAAAGGTGCCAGCCCTGAAAGCTCTTGCTGGTCCTCATCTCCCACTGGTAACCTCTCAAACGAACCACAAACACTTGGCCTCTGAACTTGTTTAGCCTACTAAAACTTCCAACGTACACAGCCTCTCCTGCTCAATCTGGCCAGAGCTCAACACCAACATTGCGAACGTCCAGCGATTGCTCCTACACTAAAGGTGCCAGCCCTGAAAGCTCTTGCTGGTCCTCATCTCCCACTGGTAACCTCTCAAACGAACCACAAACACTTGGGCTCTGAACTTGTTTAGCCTACTAAAACTTCCAACGTACACAGCCTCTCCTGCTCAATCTGGCCAGAGCTCAACACCGAAATTGCGAACGTCCAGCGATTGCTCCTACACTAAAGGTGCCAGCCCTGAAAGCTCTTGCTGGTCCTCATCTCCCACTGGTAACCTCTCAAACGAACCACAAACACTTGGGCTCTGAACTTGTTTAGCCTACTAAAACTTCCAACGTACACAGCCTCTCCTGCTCAATCTGGCCAGAGCTCAACACCGACATTGCGAACGTCCAGGGATTGCTCCTACACTAAAGGTGCCAGCCCTGAAAGCTCTTGCTGCTCCTCATCTCCCACTGGTAACCTCTCAAACGAACCACAAACACTTGGGCTCTGAACTTGTTTAGCCTACTAAAACTTCCAACGTACACAGCCTCTCCTGCTCAATCTGGCCAGAGCTCAACACCGAAATTGCGAACGTCCAGCGACTGCTCCTACACTAAAGGTGCCAGCCCTGAAAGCTCTTGCTGGTCCTCATCTCCCACTGGTAACCTCTCAAACGAACCACAAACACTTGGGCTCTGAACTTGTTTAGCCTACTAAAACTTCCAACGTACACAGCCTCTCCTGCTCAATCTGGCCAGAGCTCAACACCGAAATTGCGAACGTCCAGCGATTGCTCCTACACTAAAGGTGCCAGCCCTGAAAGCTCTTGCTGGTCCTCATCTCCCACTGGTAACCTCTCAAACGAACCACAAACACTTCGGCTCTGAACTTCTTTAGCCTACTAAAACTTCCAACGTACACAGCCTCTCCTGCTCAATCTGGCCAAAATTCACCAACGAAATTACGAACGTCCAGGGATTGCTCCTACACTAAAGGTGCCAGCCCTGAAAGCTCTTGCTGGTCCTCATCTCCCACTGGTAACCTCTCAAACGAACCACAAACACTTGGGCTCTGAACTTGTTTAGCCTACTAAAACTTCCAACGTACACAGCCTCTCCTGCTCAATCTGCGCAAAATTCAGCAACGAAATTACGAACGTCCAGCGATTGCTCCTACACTAAAGGTGCCAGCCCTGAAAGCTCTTGCTGGTCCTCATCTCCCACTGGTAACCTCTCAAACGAACCACAAACACTTGGGCTCTGAACTTGTTTAGCCTACTAAAACTTCCAACGTACACAGCCTCTCCTGCTCAATCTGGCCAGAGCTCAACACCGAAATTGCGAACGTCCAGCGACTGCTCCTACACTAAAGGTGCCAGCCCTGAAAGCTCTTGCTGGTCCTCATCTCCCACTGGTAACCTCTCAAACGAACCACAAACACTTGGGCTCTGAACTTGTTTAGCCTACTAAAACTTCCAACGTACACAGCCTCTCCTGCTCAATCTGGCCAGAGCTCAACACCGAAATTGCGAACGTCCAGCGATTGCTCCTACACTAAAGGTGCCAGCCCTGAAAGATCTTGCTGGTCCTCATCTCCCACTGGTAACCTCTCAAACGAACCACAAACACTTGGGCTCTGAACTTGTTTAGCCTACTAAAACTTCCAACGTACACAGCCTCTCCTGCTCAATCTGGCCAGAGCTCAACACCGAAATTGCGAACGTCCAGCGATTGCTCCTACACTAAAGGTGCCAGCCCTGAAAGCTCTTGCTGGTCCTCATCTCCCACTGGTAACCTCTCAAACGAACCACAAACACTTCGGCTCTGAACTTCTTTAGCCTACTAAAACATCCAACGTACACAGCTCTCCTGCTCAATCTGGCCAAAATTCACCAACGAAGTTACGAACGTCCAGCGATTGCTCCTACACTAAAGGTGCCAGCCCTGAAAGCTCTTGCTGGTCCTCATCTCCCACTGGAAACCTCTCAAACGAATCACAAACACTTGGGCTCTGAACTTGTTTAGCCTACTAAAACTTCCAACGTACACAGCCTCTCCTGCTCAATCTGGCCAGAGCTCAACACCGAAATTGCGAACGTCCAGGGGTTGCTCCTACACTAAAGGTGCCAGCCCTGAAAGCTCTTGCTGGTCCTCATCTCTCACTGGTAACCTCTCAAACGAACCACAAACACTTGGGCTCTGAACTTGTTTAGCCTACTAAAACTTCCAACGTACACAGCCTCTCCTGCTCAATCTGGCCAGAGCTCAACACCAAAATTGCGAACGTCCAGCGATTGCTCCTACACTAAAGGTGCCAGCCCTGAAAGCTCTTGCTGGTCCTCATCTCCCACTGGTAACCTCTCAAACGAACCACAAACACTTGGGCTCTGAACTTGTTTAGCCTACTAAAACTTCCAACGTACACAGCCTCTCCTGCTCAATCTGGCCAGAGCTCAACACCAACATTGCGAACGTCCAGCGATTGCTCCTACACTAAAGGTGCCAGCCCTGAAAGCTCTTGCTGGTCCTCATCTCCCACTGGTAACCTCTCAAACGAACCACAAACACTTGGGCTCTGAACTTGTTTAGCCTACTAAAACTTCCAACGTACACAGCCTCTCCTGCTCAATCTGGCCAGAGCTCAACACCGACATTGCGAACGTCCAGGGATTGCTCCTACACTAAAGGTGCCAGCCCTGAAAGCTCTTGCTGGTCCTCATCTCCCACTGGTAACCTCTCAAACGAACCACAAACACTTGGGCTCTGAACTTGTTTCGCCTACTAAAACTTCCAACGTACACAGCCTCTCCTGCTCAATCTGGCCAGAGCTCAACACCGAAATTGCGAACGTCCAGCGATTGCTCCTACACTAAAGGTGCCAGCCCTGAAAGCTCTTGCTGGTCCTCATCTCCCACTGGTAACCTCTCAAACGAACCACAAACACTTGGGCTCTGAACTTGTTTAGCCTACTAAAACTTCAAACGTACACAGCCTCTCCTGCTCAATCTGGCCAGAGCTCAACACCGAAATTGCGAACGTCCAGCGATTGCTCCTACACTAAAGGTGCCAGCCCTGAAAGCTCTTGCTGGTCCTCATCTCCCACTGGTAACCTCTCAAACGAACCACAAACACTTGGGCTCTGAACTTGTTTAGCCTACTAAAACTTCCAACGTACACAGCCTCTCCTGCTCAATCTGGCCAGAGCTCAACACCGAAATTGCGAACGTCCAGCGATTGCTCCTACACTAAAGGTGCCAGCCCTGAAAGCTCTTGCTGGTCCTCATCTCCCACTGGTAACCTCTCAAACGAACCACAAACACTTGGGCTCTGAACTTGTTTAGCCTACTAAAACTTCCAACGTACACAGCCTCTCCTGCTCAATCTGGCCAGAGCTCAACACCGAAATTGCAAATGTCCAGCGATTGCTCCTACACTAAAGGTGCCAGCCCTGAAAGCTCTTGCTGGTCCTCATCTCCCACTGGTAACCTCTCAAACGAACCACAAACACTTGGCCTCTGAACTTGTTTAGCCTACTAAAACTTCCAACGTACACAGCCTCTCCTGCTCAATCTGGCCAGAGCTCAACACCGAAATTGCGAACGTCCAGCGATTGCTCCTACACTAAAGGTGCCAGCCCTGAAAGCTCTTGCTGGTCCTCATCTCCCACTGGTAACCTCTCAAACGAACCACAAACACTTGGGCTCTGAACTTGTTTAGCCTACTAAAACTTCCAACGTACACAGCCTCTCCTGCTCAATCTGGCCAGAGCTCAACACCGAAATTGCGAACGTCCAGCGATTGCTCCTACACTAAAGGTGCCAGCCCTGAAAGCTCTTGCTGGTCCTCATCTCCCACTGGTAACCTCTCAAACGAACCACAAACACTTGGGCTCTGAACTTGTTTAGCCTACTAAAACTTCCAACGTACACAGCCTCTCCTGCTCAATCTGGCCAGAGCTCAACACCGACATTGCGAACGTCCAGGGATTGCTCCTACACTAAAGGTGCCAGCCCTGAAAACTCTTGCTGGTCCTCATCTCCCACTGGTAACCTCTCAAACGAACCACAAACACTTGGGCTCTGAACTTGTTTAGCCTACTAAAACTTCCAACGTACACAGCCTCTCCTGCTCAATCTGGCCAAAATTCACCAACGAAGTTACGAACGTCCAAGGATTGCTCCTACACTAAAGGTGCCAGCCCTGAAAGCTCTTGCTGGTCCTCATCTCCCACTGGTAACCTCTCAAACGAACCACAAACACTTGGGCTCTGAACTTGTTTAGCCTACTAAAACTTCCAACGTACACAGCCTCTCCTGCTCAATCTGGCCAGAGCTCAACACCGACATTGCGAACGTCCAGCGATTGCTCCTACACTAAAGGTGCCAGCCCTGAAAGCTCTTGCTGCTCCTCATCTCCCACTGGTAACCTCTCAAACGAACCACAAACACTTGGGCTCTGAACTTGTTTAGCCTACTAAAACTTCCAACGTACACAGCCTCTCCTGCTCAATCTGGCCAGAGCTCAACACCAACATTGCGAACGTCCAGGGATTGCTCCTACACTAAAGGTGCCAGCCCTGAAAGCTCTTGCTGGTCCTCATCTCCCACTGGTAACCTCTCAAACGAACCACAAACACTTGGGCTCTGAACTTGTTTAGCCTACTAAAACTTCCAACGTACACAGCCTCTCCTGCTCAATCTGCGCAAAATTCAGCAACGAAATTACGAACGTCCAGAGATTGCTCCTACACTAAAGGTGCCAGCCCTGAAAGCTCTTGCTGGTCCTCATCTCCCACTGGTAACCTCTCAAACGAACCACAAACACTTGGGCTCTGAACTTGTTTAGCCTACTAAAACTTCCAACGTACACAGCCTCTCCTGCTCAATCTGGCCAGAGCTCAACACCGAAATTGCGAACGTCCAGCGATTGCTCCTACACTAAAGGTGCCAGCCCTGAAAGCTCTTGCTGGTCCTCATCTCCCACTGGTAACCTCTCAAACGAACCACAAACACTTGGGCTCTGAACTTGTTTAGCCTACTAAAACTTCCAACGTACACAGCCTCTCCTGCTCAATCTGCGCAAAATTCAGCAACGAAATTACGAACGTCCAGCGATTGCTCCTACACTAAAGGTGCCAGCCCTGAAAGCTCTTGCTGGTCCTCATCTCCCACTGGTAACCTCTCAAACGAACCACAAACACTTGGGCTCTGAACTTGTTTAGCCTACTAAAACTTCCAACGTACACAGCCTCTCCTGCTCAATCTGGCCAGAGCTCAACACCGAAATTGCAAATGTCCAGCGATTGCTCCTACACTAAAGGTGCCAGCCCTGAAAGCTCTTGCTGGTCCTCATCTCCCACTGGTAACCTCTCAAACGAACCACAAACACTTGGGCTCTGAACTTGTTTCGCCTACTAAAACTTCCAACGTACACAGCCTCTCCTGCTCAATCTGGCCAGAGCTCAACACCGAAATTGCGAACGTCCAGCGATTGCTCCTACACTAAAGGTGCCAGCCCTGAAAGCTCTTGCTGGTCCTCATCTCCCACTGGTAACCTCTCAAACGAACCACAAACACTTGGGCTCTGAACTTGTTTAGCCTACTAAAACTTCCAACGTACACAGCCTCTCCTGCTCAATCTGGCCAAAATTCACCAACGAAATTACGAACGTCCAGGGATTGCTCCTACACTAAAGGTGCCAGCCCTGAAAGCTCTTGCTGGTCCTCGTCTCCCACTGGTAACCTCTCAAACGAACCACAAACACTTGGGCTCTGAACTTGTTTAGGCTGCTAAAACTTCCAACGTACACAGCCTCTCCTGCTCAATCTGGCCAAAATTCACCAACGAAATTACGAACGTCCAGGGATTGCTCCTACACTAAAGGTGCCAGCCCTGAAAGCTCTTGCTGGTCCTCATCTCCCACTGGTAACCTCTCAAACGAACCACAAACACTTGGGCTCTGAACTTGTTTAGCCTACTAAAACTTCCAACGTACACAGCCTCTCCTGCTCAATCTGGCCAGAGCTCAACACCGAAATTGCGAACGTCCAGCGATTGCTCCTACACTAAAGGTGCCAGCCCTGAAAGCTCTTGCTGGTCCTCATCTCCCACTGGTAACCTCTCAAACGAACCACAAACACTTGGGCTCTGAACTTGTTTAGCCTACTAAAACTTCCAACGTACACAGCCTCTCCTGCTCAATCTGGCCAGAGCTCAACACCGAAATTGCGAACGTCCAGGGATTGCTCCTACACTAAAGGTGCCAGCCCTGAAAGCTCTTGCTGGTCCTCATCTCCCACTGGTAACCTCTCAAACGAACCACAAACACTTGGGCTCTGAACTTGTTTAGCCTACTAAAACTTCCAACGTACACAGCCTCTCCTGCTCAATCTGGCCAGAGCTCAACACCGAAATTGCAAATGTCCAGCGATTGCTCCTACACTAAAGGTGCCAGCCCTGAAAGCTCTTGCTGGTCCTCATCTCCCACTGGTAACCTCTCAAACGAACCACAAACACTTGGCCTCTGAACTTGTTTAGCCTACTAAAACTTCCAACGTACACAGCCTCTCCTGCTCAATCTGGCCAGAGCTCAACACCAACATTGCGAACGTCCAGCGATTGCTCCTACACTAAAGGTGCCAGCCCTGAAAGCTCTTGCTGGTCCTCATCTCCCACTGGTAACCTCTCAAACGAACCACAAACACTTGGGCTCTGAACTTGTTTAGCCTACTAAAACTTCCAACGTACACAGCCTCTCCTGCTCAATCTGGCCAGAGCTCAACACCGAAATTGCGAACGTCCAGCGATTGCTCCTACACTAAAGGTGCCAGCCCTGAAAGCTCTTGCTGGTCCTCATCTCCCACTGGTAACCTCTCAAACGAACCACAAACACTTGGGCTCTGAACTTGTTTAGCCTACTAAAACTTCCAACGTACACAGCCTCTCCTGCTCAATCTGGCCAGAGCTCAACACCGACATTGCGAACGTCCAGGGATTGCTCCTACACTAAAGGTGCCAGCCCTGAAAACTCTTGCTGGTCCTCATCTCCCACTGGTAACCTCTCAAACGAACCACAAACACTTGGGCTCTGAACTTGTTTAGCCTACTAAAACTTCCAACGTACACAGCCTCTCCTGCTCAATCTGGCCAAAATTCACCAACGAAGTTACGAACGTCCAAGGATTGCTCCTACACTAAAGGTGCCAGCCCTGAAAGCTCTTGCTGGTCCTCATCTCCCACTGGTAACCTCTCAAACGAACCACAAACACTTGGGCTCTGAACTTGTTTAGCCTACTAAAACTTCCAACGTACACAGCCTCTCCTGCTCAATCTGGCCAGAGCTCAACACCGACATTGCGAACGTCCAGCGATTGCTCCTACACTAAAGGTGCCAGCCCTGAAAGCTCTTGCTGCTCCTCATCTCCCACTGGTAACCTCTCAAACGAACCACAAACACTTGGGCTCTGAACTTGTTTAGCCTACTAAAACTTCCAACGTACACAGCCTCTCCTGCTCAATCTGGCCAGAGCTCAACACCAACATTGCGAACGTCCAGGGATTGCTCCTACACTAAAGGTGCCAGCCCTGAAAGCTCTTGCTGGTCCTCATCTCCCACTGGTAACCTCTCAAACGAACCACAAACACTTGGGCTCTGAACTTGTTTAGCCTACTAAAACTTCCAACGTACACAGCCTCTCCTGCTCAATCTGCGCAAAATTCAGCAACGAAATTACGAACGTCCAGAGATTGCTCCTACACTAAAGGTGCCAGCCCTGAAAGCTCTTGCTGGTCCTCATCTCCCACTGGTAACCTCTCAAACGAACCACAAACACTTGGGCTCTGAACTTGTTTAGCCTACTAAAACTTCCAACGTACACAGCCTCTCCTGCTCAATCTGGCCAGAGCTCAACACCGAAATTGCGAACGTCCAGCGATTGCTCCTACACTAAAGGTGCCAGCCCTGAAAGCTCTTGCTGGTCCTCATCTCCCACTGGTAACCTCTCAAACGAACCACAAACACTTGGCCTCTGAACTTGTTTAGCCTACTAAAACTTCCAACGTACACAGCCTCTCCTGCTCAATCTGGCCAAAATTCACCAACGAAGTTACGAACGTCCAAGGATTGCTCCTACACTAAAGGTGCCAGCCCTGAAAGCTCTTGCTGGTCCTCATCTCCCACTGGTAACCTCTCAAACGAACCACAAACACTTGGGTTCTGAACTTGTTTAGCCTACTAAAACTTCCAAAGTACACAACCTCTCCTGCTCAATCTGGCCAGAGCTCAACACCGACATTGCGAACGTCCAGCGATTGCTCCTACACTAAAGGTGCCAGCCCTGAAAGCTCTTGCTGGTCCTCATCTCCCACTGGTAACCTCTCAAACGAACCACAAACACTTGGGCTCTGAACTTGTTTAGCCTACTAAAACTTCCAACGTACACAGCCTCTCCTGCTCAATCTGGCCAGAGCTCAACACCGAAATTGCGAACGTCCAGCGACTGCTCCTACACTAAAGGTGCCAGCCCTGAAAGCTCTTGCTGGTCCTCATCTCCCACTGGTAACCTCTCAAACGAACCACAAACACTTGGGCTCTGAACTTGTTTAGCCTACTAAAACTTCCAACGTACACAGCCTCTCCTGCTCAATCTGGCCAGAGCTCAACACCGAAATTGCGAACGTCCAGCGATTGCTCCTACACTAAAGGTGCCAGCCCTGAAAGCTCTTGCTGGTCCTCATCTCCCACTGGTAACCTCTCAAACGAACCACAAACACTTCGGCTCTGAACTTCTTTAGCCTACTAAAACTTCCAACGTACACAGCCTCTCCTGCTCAATCTGGCCAAAATTCACCAACGAAATTACGAACGTCCAGGGATTGCTCCTACACTAAAGGTGCCAGCCCTGAAAGCTCTTGCTGGTCCTCATCTCCCACTGGTAACCTCTCAAACGAACCACAAACACTTGGGCTCTGAACTTGTTTAGCCTACTAAAACTTCCAACGTACACAGCCTCTCCTGCTCAATCTGCGCAAAATTCAGCAACGAAATTACGAACGTCCAGCGATTGCTCCTACACTAAAGGTGCCAGCCCTGAAAGCTCTTGCTGGTCCTCATCTCCCACTGGTAACCTCTCAAACGAACCACAAACACTTGGGCTCTGAACTTGTTTAGCCTACTAAAACTTCCAACGTACACAGCCTCTCCTGCTCAATCTGGCCAGAGCTCAACACCGAAATTGCGAACGTCCAGCGACTGCTCCTACACTAAAGGTGCCAGCCCTGAAAGCTCTTGCTGGTCCTCATCTCCCACTGGTAACCTCTCAAACGAACCACAAACACTTGGGCTCTGAACTTGTTTAGCCTACTAAAACTTCCAACGTACACAGCCTCTCCTGCTCAATCTGGCCAGAGCTCAACACCGAAATTGCGAACGTCCAGCGATTGCTCCTACACTAAAGGTGCCAGCCCTGAAAGATCTTGCTGGTCCTCATCTCCCACTGGTAACCTCTCAAACGAACCACAAACACTTGGGCTCTGAACTTGTTTAGCCTACTAAAACTTCCAACGTACACAGCCTCTCCTGCTCAATCTGGCCAGAGCTCAACACCGAAATTGCGAACGTCCAGCGATTGCTCCTACACTAAAGGTGCCAGCCCTGAAAGCTCTTGCTGGTCCTCATCTCCCACTGGTAACCTCTCAAACGAACCACAAACACTTCGGCTCTGAACTTCTTTAGCCTACTAAAACATCCAACGTACACAGCCTCTCCTGCTCAATCTGGCCACAATTCACCAACGAAATTACGAACGTCCAGCGATTGCTCCTACACTAAAGGTGCCAGCCCTGAAAGCTCTTGCTGGTCCTCATCTCCCACTGGAAACCTCTCAAACGAATCACAAACACTTGGGCTCTGAACTTGTTTAGCCTACTAAAACTTCCAACGTACACAGCCTCTCCTGCTCAATCTGGCCAGAGCTCAACACCGAAATTGCGAACGTCCAGGGGTTGCTCCTACACTAAAGGTGCCAGCCCTGAAAGCTCTTGCTGGTCCTCATCTCTCACTGGTAACCTCTCAAACGAACCACAAACACTTGGGCTCTGAACTTGTTTAGCCTACTAAAACTTCCAACGTACACAGCCTCTCCTGCTCAATCTGGCCAGAGCTCAACACCAAAATTGCGAACGTCCAGCGATTGCTCCTACACTAAAGGTGCCAGCCCTGAAAGCTCTTGCTGGTCCTCATCTCCCACTGGTAACCTCTCAAACGAACCACAAACACTTGGGCTCTGAACTTGTTTAGCCTACTAAAACTTCCAACGTACACAGCCTCTCCTGCTCAATCTGGCCAGAGCTCAACACCAACATTGCGAACGTCCAGCGATTGCTCCTACACTAAAGGTGCCAGCCCTGAAAGCTCTTGCTGGTCCTCATCTCCCACTGGTAACCTCTCAAACGAACCACAAACACTTGGGCTCTGAACTTGTTTAGCCTACTAAAACTTCCAACGTACACAGCCTCTCCTGCTCAATCTGGCCAGAGCTCAACACCGACATTGCGAACGTCCAGCGATTGCTCCTACACTAAAGGTGCCAGCCCTGAAAGCTCTTGCTGGTCCTCATCTCCCACTGGTAACCTCTCAAACGAACCACAAACACTTGGGCTCTGAACTTGTTTCGCCTACTAAAACTTCCAACGTACACAGCCTCTCCTGCTCAATCTGGCCAGAGCTCAACACCGAAATTGCGAACGTCCAGCGATTGCTCCTACACTAAAGGTGCCAGCCCTGAAAGCTCTTGCTGGTCCTCATCTCCCACTGGTAACCTCTCAAACGAACCACAAACACTTGGGCTCTGAACTTGTTTAGCCTACTAAAACTTCAAACGTACACAGCCTCTCCTGCTCAATCTGGCCAGAGCTCAACACCAACATTGCGAACGTCCAGCGATTGCTCCTACACTAAAGGTGCCAGCCCTGAAAGCTCTTGCTGGTCCTCATCTCCCACTGGTAACCTCTCAAACGAACCACAAACACTTGGGCTCTGAACTTGTTTAGCCTACTAAAACTTCCAACGTACACAGCCTCTCCTGCTCAATCTGGCCAGAGCTCAACACCGAAATTGCGAACGTCCAGCGATTGCTCCTACACTAAAGGTGCCAGCCCTGAAAGCTCTTGCTGGTCCTCATCTCCCACTGGTAACCTCTCAAACGAACCACAAACACTTGGGCTCTGAACTTGTTTAGCCTACTAAAACTTCCAACGTACACAGCCTCTCCTGCTCAATCTGGCCAGAGCTCAACACCGAAATTGCAAATGTCCAGCGATTGCTCCTACACTAAAGGTGCCAGCCCTGAAAGCTCTTGCTGGTCCTCATCTCCCACTGGTAACCTCTCAAACGAACCACAAACACTTGGCCTCTGAACTTGTTTAGCCTACTAAAACTTCCAACGTACACAGCCTCTCCTGCTCAATCTGGCCAGAGCTCAACACCGAAATTGCGAACGTCCAGCGATTGCTCCTACACTAAAGGTGCCAGCCCTGAAAGCTCTTGCTGGTCCTCATCTCCCACTGGTAACCTCTCAAACGAACCACAAACACTTGGGCTCTGAACTTGTTTAGCCTACTAAAACTTCCAACGTACACAGCCTCTCCTGCTCAATCTGGCCAGAGCTCAACACCGAAATTGCGAACGTCCAGCGATTGCTCCTACACTAAAGGTGCCAGCCCTGAAAGCTCTTGCTGGTCCTCATCTCCCACTGGTAACCTCTCAAACGAACCACAAACACTTGGGCTCTGAACTTGTTTAGCCTACTAAAACTTCCAACGTACACAGCCTCTCCTGCTCAATCTGGCCAGAGCTCAACACCGACATTGCGAACGTCCAGGGTTTGCTCCTATACTAAAGGTGCCAGCCCTGAAAACTCTTGCTGGTCCTCATCTCCCACTGGTAACCTCTCAAACGAACCACAAACACTTGGGCTCTGAACTTGTTTAGCCTACTAAAACTTCCAACGTACACAGCCTCTCCTGCTCAATCTGGCCAAAATTCACCAACGAAGTTACGAACGTCCAAGGATTGCTCCTACACTAAAGGTGCCAGCCCTGAAAGCTCTTGCTGGTCCTCATCTCCCACTGGTAACCTCTCAAACGAACCACAAACACTTGGGCTCTGAACTTGTTTAGCCTACTAAAACTTCCAACGTACACAGCCTCTCCTGCTCAATCTGGCCAGAGCTCAACACCGACATTGCGAACGTCCAGCGATTGCTCCTACACTAAAGGTGCCAGCCCTGAAAGCTCTTGCTGCTCCTCATCTCCCACTGGTAACCTCTCAAACGAACCACAAACACTTGGGCTCTGAACTTGTTTAGCCTACTAAAACTTCCAACGTACACAGCCTCTCCTGCTCAATCTGGCCAGAGCTCAACACCAACATTGCGAACGTCCAGGGATTGCTCCTACACTAAAGGTGCCAGCCCTGAAAGCTCTTGCTGGTCCTCATCTCCCACTGGTAACCTCTCAAACGAACCACAAACACTTGGGCTCTGAACTTGTTTAGCCTACTAAAACTTCCAACGTACACAGCCTCTCCTGCTCAATCTGCGCAAAATTCAGCAACGAAATTACGAACGTCCAGAGATTGCTCCTACACTAAAGGTGCCAGCCCTGAAAGCTCTTGCTGGTCCTCATCTCCCACTGGTAACCTCTCAAACGAACCACAAACACTTGGGCTCTGAACTTGTTTAGCCTACTAAAACTTCCAACGTACACAGCCTCTCCTGCTCAATCTGGCCAGAGCTCAACACCGAAATTGCGAACGTCCAGCGATTGCTCCTACACTAAAGGTGCCAGCCCTGAAAGCTCTTGCTGGTCCTCATCTCCCACTGGTAACCTCTCAAACGAACCACAAACACTTGGCCTCTGAACTTGTTTAGCCTACTAAAACTTCCAACGTACACAGCCTCTCCTGCTCAATCTGGCCAAAATTCACCAACGAAGTTACGAACGTCCAAGGATTGCTCCTACACTAAAGGTGCCAGCCCTGAAAGCTCTTGCTGGTCCTCATCTCCCACTGGTAACCTCTCAAACGAACCACAAACACTTGGGTTCTGAACTTGTTTAGCCTACTAAAACTTCCAAAGTACACAACCTCTCCTGCTCAATCTGGCCAGAGCTCAACACCGACATTGCGAACGTCCAGCGATTGCTCCTACACTAAAGGTGCCAGCCCTGAAAGCTCTTGCTGGTCCTCATCTCCCACTGGTAACCTCTCAAACGAACCACAAACACTTGGGCTCTGAACTTGTTTAGCCTACTAAAACTTCCAACGTACACAGCCTCTCCTGCTCAATCTGGCCAGAGCTCAACACCGAAATTGCGAACGTCCAGCGATTGCTCCTACACTAAAGGTGCCAGCCCTGAAAGCTCTTGCTGGTCCTCATCTCCCACTGGTAACCTCTCAAACGAACCACAAACACTTGGGCTCTGAACTTGTTTAGCCTACTAAAACTTCCAACGTACACAGCCTCTCCTGCTCAATCTGCGCAAAATTCAGCAACGAAATTACGAACGTCCAGCGATTGCTCCTACACTAAAGGTGCCAGCCCTGAAAGCTCTTGCTGGTCCTCATCTCCCACTGGTAACCTCTCAAACGAACCACAAACACTTGGGCTCTGAACTTGTTTAGCCTACTAAAACTTCCAACGTACACAGCCTCTCCTGCTCAATCTGGCCAGAGCTCAACACCGAAATTGCAAATGTCCAGCGATTGCTCCTACACTAAAGGTGCCAGCCCTGAAAGCTCTTGCTGGTCCTCATCTCCCACTGGTAACCTCTCAAACGAACCACAAACACTTGGGCTCTGAACTTGTTTAGCCTACTAAAACTTCCAACGTACACAGCCTCTCCTGCTCAATCTGGCCAGAGCTCAACACCAACATTGCGAACGTCCAGGGATTGCTCCTACACTAAAGGTGCCAGCCCTGAAAGCTCTTGCTGGTCCTCATCTCCCACTGGTAACCTCTCAAACGAACCACAAACACTTGGGCTCTGAACTTGTTTAGCCTACTAAAACTTCCAACGTACACAGCCTCTCCTGCTCAATCTGGCCAGAGCTCATCACCGAAATTGCGAACGTCCAGCGATTGCTCCTACACTAAAGGTGCCAGCCCTGAAAGCTCTTGCTGGTCCTCATCTCCCACTGGTAACCTCTCAAACGAACCACAAACACTTGGCCTCTGAACTTGTTTAGCCTACTAAAACTTCCAACGTACACAGCCTCTCCTGCTCAATCTGGCCAGAGCTCAACACCGACATTGCGAACGTCCAGGGATTGCTCCTACACTAAAGGTGCCAGCCCTGAAAGCTCTTGCTGGTCCTCATCTCCCACTGGTAACCTCTCAAACGAACCACAAACACTTGGGCTCTGAACTTGTTTAGCCTACTAAAACTTCCAACGTACACAGCCTCTCCTGCTCAATCTGGCCAGAGCTCAACACCGAAATTGCGAACGTCCAGCGATTGCTCCTACACTAAAGGTGCCAGCCCTGAAAGCTCTTGCTGGTCCTCATCTCCCACTGGTAACCTCTCAAACGAACCACAAACACTTGGGCTCTGAACTTGTTTAGCCTACTAAAACTTCCAACGTACACAGCCTCTCCTGCTCAATCTGGCCGGAGCTCAACACCGAAATTGCGAACGTCCAGGGATTGCTCCTACACTAAAGGTGCCAGCCCTGAAAGCTCTTGCTGGTCCTCATCTCCCACTGGTAACCTCTCAAACGAACCACAAACACTTGGGCTCTGAACTTGTTTAGCCTACTAAAACTTCCAACGTACACAGCCTCTCCTGCTCAATATGGCCAAAATTCACCAACGAAATTACGAACGGCCAGGGATTGCTCCTACACTAAAGGTGCCAGCCCTGAAAGCTCTTGCTGGTCCTCATCTCCCACTGGTAACCTCTCAAACGAACCACAAACACTTGGGCTCTGAACTTGTTTCGCCTACTAAAACTTCCAACGTACACAGCCTCTCCTGCTCAATCTGGCCAGAGCTCAACACCGAAATTGCGAACGTCCAGGGATTGCTCCTACACTAAAGGTGCCAGCCCTGAAAGCTCTTGCTGGTCCTCATCTCCCACTGGTAACCTCTCAAACGAACCACAAACACTTGGCCTCTGAACTTGTTTAGCCTACTAAAACTTCCAACGTACACAGCCTCTCCTGCTCAATCTGGCCAAAATTCACCAACGAAATTACGAACGGCCAGGGATTGCTCCTACACTAAAGGTGCCAGCCCTGAAAGCTCTTGCTGGTCCTCATCTCCCACTGGTAACCTCTCAAACGAACCACAAACACTTGGGCTCTGAACTTGTTTAGCCTACTAAAACTTCCAACGTACACAGCCTCTCCTGCTCAATCTGGCCAGAGCTCAACACCGAAATTGCGAACGTCCAGCGATTGCTCCTACACTAAAGGTGCCAGCCCTGAAAGCTCTTGCTGGTCCTCATCTCCCACTGGTAACCTCTCAAACGAACCACAAACACTTGGGCTCTGAACTTGTTTAGCCTACTAAAACTTCCAACGTACACAGCCTCTCCTGCTCAATCTGGCCAGAGCTCAACACCGAAATTGCGAACGTCCAGGGATTGCTCCTACACTAAAGGTGCCAGCCCTGAAAGCTCTTGCTGGTCCTCATCTCCCACTGGTAACCTCTCAAACGAACCACAAACACTTGGGCTCTGAACTTGTTTAGCCTACTAAAACTTCCAACGTACACAGCCTCTCCTGCTCAATCTGGCCAGAGCTCAACACCGAAATTGCAAATGTCCAGCGATTGCTCCTACACTAAAGGTGCCAGCCCTGAAAGCTCTTGCTGGTCCTCATCTCCCACTGGTAACCTCTCAAACGAACCACAAACACTTGGGCTCTGAACTTGTTTAGCCTACTAAAACTTCCAACGTACACAGCCTCTCCTGCTCAATCTGGCCAGAGCTCAACACCAACATTGCGAACGTCCAGCGATTGCTCCTACACTAAAGGTGCCAGCCCTGAAAGCTCTTGCTGGTCCTCATCTCCCACTGGTAACCTCTCAAACGAACCACAAACACTTGGGCTCTGAACTTGTTTAGCCTACTAAAACTTCCAACGTACACAGCCTCTCCTGCTCAATCTGGCCAGAGCTCAACACCGAAATTGCGAACGTCCAGCGATTGCTCCTACACTAAAGGTGCCAGCCCTGAAAGCTCTTGCTGGTCCTCATCTCCCACTGGTAACCTCTCAAACGAACCACAAACACTTGGGCTCTGAACTTGTTTAGCCTACTAAAACTTCCAACGTACACAGCCTCTCCTGCTCAATCTGGCCAGAGCTCAACACCGACATTGCGAACGTCCAGGGATTGCTCCTACACTAAAGGTGCCAGCCCTGAAAACTCTTGCTGGTCCTCATCTCCCACTGGTAACCTCTCAAACGAACCACAAACACTTGGGCTCTGAACTTGTTTAGCCTACTAAAACTTCCAACGTACACAGCCTCTCCTGCTCAATCTGGCCAAAATTCACCAACGAAGTTACGAACGTCCAAGGATTGCTCCTACACTAAAGGTGCCAGCCCTGAAAGCTCTTGCTGGTCCTCATCTCCCACTGGTAACCTCTCAAACGAACCACAAACACTTGGGCTCTGAACTTGTTTAGCCTACTAAAACTTCCAACGTACACAGCCTCTCCTGCTCAATCTGGCCAGAGCTCAACACCGACATTGCGAACGTCCAGCGATTGCTCCTACACTAAAGGTGCCAGCCCTGAAAGCTCTTGCTGCTCCTCATCTCCCACTGGTAACCTCTCAAACGAACCACAAACACTTGGGCTCTGAACTTGTTTAGCCTACTAAAACTTCCAACGTACACAGCCTCTCCTGCTCAATCTGGCCAGAGCTCAACACCAACATTGCGAACGTCCAGGGATTGCTCCTACACTAAAGGTGCCAGCCCTGAAAGCTCTTGCTGGTCCTCATCTCCCACTGGTAACCTCTCAAACGAACCACAAACACTTGGGCTCTGAACTTGTTTAGCCTACTAAAACTTCCAACGTACACAGCCTCTCCTGCTCAATCTGCGCAAAATTCAGCAACGAAATTACGAACGTCCAGAGATTGCTCCTACACTAAAGGTGCCAGCCCTGAAAGCTCTTGCTGGTCCTCATCTCCCACTGGTAACCTCTCAAACGAACCACAAACACTTGGGCTCTGAACTTGTTTAGCCTACTAAAACTTCCAACGTACACAGCCTCTCCTGCTCAATCTGGCCAGAGCTCAATACCGAAATTGCGAACGTCCAGCGATTGCTCCTACACTAAAGGTGCCAGCCCTGAAAGCTCTTGCTGGTCCTCATCTCCCACTGGTAACCTCTCAAACGAACCACAAACACTTGGCCTCTGAACTTGTTTAGCCTACTAAAACTTCCAACGTACACAGCCTCTCCTGCTCAATCTGGCCAAAATTCACCAACGAAGTTACGAACGTCCAAGGATTGCTCCTACACTAAAGGTGCCAGCCCTGAAAGCTCTTGCTGGTCCTCATCTCCCACTGGTAACCTCTCAAACGAACCACAAACACTTGGGTTCTGAACTTGTTTAGCCTACTAAAACTTCCAAAGTACACAACCTCTCCTGCTCAATCTGGCCAGAGCTCAACACCGACATTGCGAACGTCCAGCGATTGCTCCTACACTAAAGGTGCCAGCCCTGAAAGCTCTTGCTGGTCCTCATCTCCCACTGGTAACCTCTCAAACGAACCACAAACACTTGGGCTCTGAACTTGTTTAGCCTACTAAAACTTCCAACGTACACAGCCTCTCCTGCTCAATCTGGCCAGAGCTCAACACCGAAATTGCGAACGTCCAGCGATTGCTCCTACACTAAAGGTGCCAGCCCTGAAAGCTCTTGCTGGTCCTCATCTCCCACTGGTAACCTCTCAAACGAACCACAAACACTTGGGCTCTGAACTTGTTTAGCCTACTAAAACTTCCAACGTACACAGCCTCTCCTGCTCAATCTGGCCAGAGCTCAACACCGAAATTGCGAACGTCCAGCGATTGCTCCTACACTAAAGGTGACAGCCCTGAAAGCTCTTGCTGGTCCTCATCTCCCACTGGTAACCTCTCAAACGAACCACAAACACTTGGCCTCTGAACTTGTTTAGCCTACTAAAACTTCCAACGTACACAGCCTCTCCTGCTCAATCTGGCCAAAATTCACCAACGAAGTTACGAACGTCCAAGGATTGCTCCTACACTAAAGGTGCCAGCCCTGAAAGCTCTTGCTGGTCCTCATCTCCCACTGGTAACCTCTCAAACGAACCACAAACACTTGGGTTCTGAACTTGTTTAGCCTACTAAAACTTCCAAAGTACACAACCTCTCCTGCTCAATCTGGCCAGAGCTCAACACCGACATTGCGAACGTCCAGCGATTGCTCCTACACTAAAGGTGCCAGCCCTGAAAGCTCTTGCTGGTCCTCATCTCCCACTGGTAACCTCTCAAACGAACCACAAACACTTGGCCTCTGAACTTGTTTAGCCTACTAAAACTTCCAACGTACACAGCCTCTCCTGCTCAATCTGGCCAGAGCTCAACACCGAAATTGCGAACGTCCAGCGATTGCTCCTACACTAAAGGTGCCAGCCCTGAAAGCTCTTGCTGGTCCTCATCTCCCACTGGTAACCTCTCAAACGAACCACAAACACTTGGGCTCTGAACTTGTTTAGCCTACTAAAACTTCCAACGTACACAGCCTCTCCTGCTCAATCTGCGCAAAATTCAGCAACGAAATTA
Organism: Gavia stellata; assembly: GCF_030936135.1. Taxonomy (NCBI): domain Eukaryota; kingdom Metazoa; phylum Chordata; class Aves; order Gaviiformes; family Gaviidae; genus Gavia; species Gavia stellata. Next base: position 36,450 of record NW_026776747.1, on the reverse strand, counting down.
CGAACGTCCAGCGATTGCTCCTACACTAAAGGTGCCAGCCCTGAAAGCTCTTGCTGGTCCTCATCTCCCACTGGTAACCTCTCAAACGAACCACAAACACTTGGCCTCTGAACTTGTTTAGCCTACTAAAACTTCCAACGTACACAGCCTCTCCTGCTCAATCTGGCCAGAGCTCAACACCGAAATTGCAAATGTCCAGCGATTGCTCCTACACTAAAGGTGCCAGCCCTGAAAGCTCTTGCTGGTCCTCATCTCCCACTGGTAACCTCTCAAACGAACCACAAACACTTGGCCTCTGAACTTGTTTAGCCTACTAAAACTTCCAACGTACACAGCCTCTCCTGCTCAATCTGGCCAGAGCTCAACACCAACATTGCGAACGTCCAGGGATTGCTCCTACACTAAAGGTGCCAGCCCTGAAAGCTCTTGCTGGTCCTCATCTCCCACTGGTAACCTCTCAAACGAACCACAAACACTTGGGCTCTGAACTTGTTTAGCCTACTAAAACTTCCAACGTACACAGCCTCTCCTGCTCAATCTGGCCAGAGCTCAACACCGACATTGCGAACGTCCAGCGATTGCTCCTACACTAAAGGTGCCAGCCCTGAAAGCTCTTGCTGGTCCTCATCTCCCACTGGTAACCTCTCAAACGAACCACAAACACTTGGGCTCTGAACTTGTTTAGCCTACTAAAACTTCCAACGTATACAGCCTCTCCTGCTCAATCTGGCCAGAGCTCAACACCGACATTGCGAACGTCCAGGGATTGCTCCTACACTAAAGGTGCCAGCCCTGAAAGCTCTTGCTGGTCCTCATCTCCCACTGGTAACCTCTCAAACGAACCACAAACACTTGGGCTCTGAACTTGTTTAGCCTACTAAAACTTCCAACGTACACAGCCTCTCCTGCTCAATCTGGCCAGAGCTCAACACCGAAATTGCGAACGTCCAGCGATTGCTCCTACACTAAAGGTGCCAGCCCTGAAAGCTCTTGCTGGTCCTCATCTCCCACTGGTAACCTCTCAAACGAACCACAAACACTTGGGCTCTGAACTTGTTTAGCCTACTAAAACTTCCAACGTACACAGCCTCTCCTGCTCAATCTGGCCAGAGCTCAACACCGAAATTGCGAACGTCCAGGGATTGCTCCTACACTAAAGGTGCCAGCCCTGAAAGCTCTTGCTGGTCCTCATCTCCCACTGGTAACCTCTCAAACGAACCACAAACACTTGGGCTCTGAACTTGTTTAGCCTACTAAAACTTCCAACGTACACAGCCTCTCCTGCTCAATCTGGCCAAAATTCACCAACGAAATTACGAACGTCCAGGGATTGCTCCTACACTAAAGGTGCCAGCCCTGAAAGCTCTTGCTGGTCCTCATCTCCCACTGGTAACCTCTCAAACGAACCACAAACACTTGGGCTCTGAACTTGTTTCGCCTACTAAAACTTCCAACGTACACAGCCTCTCCTGCTCAATCTGGCCAAAATTCACCAACGAAATTACGAACGTCCAGGGATTGCTCCTACACTAAAGGTGCCAGCCCTGAAAGCTCTTGCTGGTCCTCATCTCCCACTGGTAACCTCTCAAACGAACCACAAACACTTGGGCTCTGAACTTGTTTAGGCTGCTAAAACTTCCAACGTACACAGCCTCTCCTGCTCAATCTGGCCAAAATTCACCAACGAAATTACGAACGTCCAGGGATTGCTCCTACACTAAAGGTGCCAGCCCTGAAAGCTCTTGCTGGTCCTCATCTCCCACTGGTAACCTCTCAAACGAACCACAAACACTTGGGCTCTGAACTTGTTTAGCCTACTAAAACTTCCAACGTACACAGCCTCTCCTGCTCAATCTGGCCAGAGCTCAACACCGAAATTGCGAACGTCCAGCGATTGCTCCTACACTAAAGGTGCCAGCCCTGAAAGCTCTTGCTGGTCCTCATCTCCCACTGGTAACCTCTCAAACGAACCACAAACACTTGGCCTCTGAACTTGTTTAGCCTACTAAAACTTCCAACGTACACAGCCTCTCCTGCTCAATCTGGCCAAAATTCACCAACGAAGTTACGAACGTCCAGGGATTGCTCCTACACTAAAGGTGCCAGCCCTGAAAGCTCTTGCTGGTCCTCATCTCCCACTGGTAACCTTTCAAACGAACCACAAACACTTGGGCTCTGAACTTGTTTAGCCTACTAAAACTTCCAACGTACACAGCCTCTCCTGCTCAATCTGGCCAGAGCTCAACAACGAAATTGCAAATGTCCAGCGATTGCTCCTACACTAAAGGTGCCAGCCCTGAAAGCTCTTGCTGGTCCTCATCTCCCACTGGTAACCTCTCAAACGAACCACAAACACTTGGGCTCTGAACTTGTTTAGCCTACTAAAACTTCCAACGTACACAGCCTCTCCTGCTCAATCTGGCCAGAGCTCAACACCAACATTGCGAACGTCCAGCGATTGCTCCTACACTAAAGGTGCCAGCCCTGAAAGCTCTTGCTGGTCCTCATCTCCCACTGGTAACCTCTCAAACGAACCACAAACACTTGGCCTCTGAACTTGTTTAGCCTACTAAAACTTCCAACGTACACAGCCTCTCCTGCTCAATCTGGCCAGAGCTCAACACCGACATTGGGAACGTCCAGCGATTGCTCCTACACTAAAGGTGCCAGCTCTGAAAGCTCTTGCTGGTCCTCATCTCCCACTGGTAACCTCTCAAACGAACCACAAACACTTGGGCTCTGAACTTGTTTAGCCTACTAAAACTTCCAACGTACACAGCCTCTCCTGCTCAATCTGGCCAGAGCTCAACACCGAAATTGCGAACGTCCAGGGATTGCTCCTACACTAAAGGTGCCAGCCCTGAAAGCTCTTGCTGGTCCTCATCTCCCACTGGTAACCTCTCAAACGAACCACAAACACTTGGGCTCTGAACTTGTTTAGCCTACTAAAACTTCCAACGTACACAGCCTCTCCTGCTCAATCTGGCCAGAGCTCAACACCGAAATTGCGAACGTCCAGGGATTGCTCCTACACTAAAGGTGCCAGCCCTGAAAGCTCTTGCTGGTCCTCATCTCCCACTGGTAACCTCTCAAACGAACCACAAACACTTGGGCTCTGAACTTGTTTAGCCTACTAAAACTTCCAACGTACACAGCCTCTCCTGCTCAATCTGGCCAGAGCTCAACACCGAAATTGCGAACGTCCAGGGATTGCTCCTACACTAAAGGTGCCAGCCCTGAAAGCTCTTGCTGGTCCTCATCTCCCACTGGTAACCTCTCAAACGAACCACAAACACTTGGGCTCTGAACTTGTTTAGCCTACTAAAACGTCCAACGTACACAGCCTCTCCTGCTCAATCTGGCCAAAATTCACCAACGAAATTACGAACGTCCAGGGATTGCTCCTACACTAAAGGTGCCAGCCCTGAAAGCTCTTGCTGGTCCTCATCTCCCACTGGTAACCTCTCAAACGAACCACAAACACTTGGGCTCTGAACTTGTTTAGCCTACTAAAACTTCCAACGTACACAGCCTCTCCTGCTCAATCTGGCCAGAGCTCAACACCGAAATTGCGAACGTCCAGCGATTGCTCCTACACTAAAGGTGCCAGCCCTGAAAGCTCTTGCTGGTCCTCATCTCCCACTGGTAACCTCTCAAACGAACCACAAACACTTGGGCTCTGAACTTGTTTAGCCTACTAAAACTTCCAACGTACACAGCCTCTCCTGCTCAATCTGGCCAGAGCTCAACACCAAAATTGCGAACGTCCAGGGATTGCTCTTACACTAAAGGTGCCAGCCCTGAAAGCTCTTGCTGGTCCTCATCTCCCACTGGTAACCTCTCAAACGAACCACAAACACTTGGCCTCTGAACTTGTTTAGCCTACTAAAACTTCCAACGTACACAGCCTCTCCTGCTCAATCTGGCCAGAGCTCAACACCGACATTGCGAACGTCCAGGGATTGCTCCTACACTAAAGGTGCCAGCCCTGAAAGCTCTTGCTGATCCTCATCTCCCACTGGTAACCTCTCAAACGAACCACAAACACTTGGGCTCTGAACTTGTTTAGCCTACTAAAACTTCCAACGTACACAGCCTCTCCTGCTCAATCTGGCCAGAGCTCAACACCGAAATTGCGAACGTCCAGCGATTGCTCCTACACTAAAGGTGCCAGCTCTGAAAGCTCTTGCTGGTCCTCATCTCCCACTGGTAACCTCTCAAACGAACCACAAACACTTGGGCTCTGAACTTGTTTTGCCTACTAAAACTTCCAACGTACACAGCCTCTCCTGCTCAATCTGGCCAGAGCTCAACACCGACATTGCGAAAGTCCAGCGATTGCTCCTACACTAAAGGTGCCAGCCCTGAAAGCTCTTGCTGGTCCTCATCTCTCACTGGTAACCTCTCAAACGAACCACAAACACTTGGGCTCTGAACTTGTTTAGCCTACTAAAACTTCCAACGTACACAGCCTCTCCTGCTCAATCTGGCCAGAGCTCAACACACCGACATTGCGAACGTCCAGGGATTGCTCCTACACTAAAGGTGCCAGCCCTGAAAGCTCTTGCTGGTCCTCATCTCCCACTGGTAACCTCTCAAACGAACCACAAATACTTGGGCTCTGAACTTGTTTAGCCTACTAAAACTTCCAACGTACACAGCCTCTCCTGCTCAATCTGGCCAAAATTCACCAACGAAATTACGAACGTCCAGGGATTGCTCCTACACTAAAGGTGCCAGCCCTGAAAGCTCTTGCTGGTCCTCATCTCCCACTGGTAACCTCTCAAACGAACCACAAACACTTGGGCTCTGAACTTGTTTAGCCTACTAAAACTTCCAACGTACACAGCCTCTCCTGCTCAATCTGGCCAGAGCTCAACACCGACATTGCGAACGTCCAGCGATTGCTCCTACACTAAAGGTGCCAGCCCTGAAAGCTCTTGCTGGTCCTCATCTCCCACTGGTAACCTCTCAAACGAACCACAAACACTTGGGCTCTGAACTTGTTTAGCCTACTAAACTTCCAACGTACACAGCCTCTCCTGCTCAATCTGGCCAGAGCTCAACACCGAAATTGCGAACGTCCAGGGATTGCTCCTACACTAAAGGTGCCAGCCCTGAAAGCTCTTGCTGCTCCTCATCTCCCACTGGTAACCTCTCAAACGAACCACAAACACTTGGGCTCTGAACTTGTTTAGCCTACTAAAACTTCCAACGTACACAGCCTCTCCTGCTCAATCTGGCCAGAGCTCAACACCGAAATTGCGAACGTCCAACGATTGCTCCTACACTAAAGGTGCCAGCCCTGAAAGCTCTTGCTGGTCCTCATCTCCCACTGGTAACCTCTCAAACGAACCACAAACACTTGGGCTCTGAACTTGTTTAGCCTACTAAAACTTCCAACGTACACAGCCTCTCCTGCTCAATCTGGCCAAAAATTCACCAACGAAGTTACGAACGTCCAGGGATTGCTCCTACACTAAAGGTGCCAGCCCTGAAAGCTCTTGCTGGTCCTCATCTCCCACTGGTAACCTCTCAAACGAACCACAAACACTTGGGCTCTGAACTTGTTTAGCCTACTAAAACTTCCAACGTACACAGCCTCTCCTGCTCAATCTGGCCAGAGCTCAACACCGACATTGCGAACGTCCAGGGATTGCTCCTACACTAAAGGTGCCAGCCCTGAAGCTCTTGCTGGTCCTCATCTCCCACTGGTAACCTCTCAAACGAACCACAAACACTTGGGCTCTGAACTTGTTTAGCCTACTAAAACTTCCAACGTACACAGCCTCTCCTGCTCAATCTGGCCAGAGCTCAACACCGAAATTGCGAACGTCCAGCGATTGCTCCTACACTAAAGGTGCCAGCCCTGAAAGCTCTTGCTGGTCCTCATCTCCCACTGGTAACCTCTCAAACGAACCACAAACACTTGGGCTCTGAACTTGTTTCGCCTACTAAAACTTCCAACGTACACAGCCTCTCCTGCTCAATCTGGCTAGAGCTCAACACCGAAATTGCGAACGTCCAGGGATTGCTCCTACACTAAAGGTGCCAGCCCTGAAAGCTCTTGCTGGTCCTCATCTCCCACTGGTAACCTCTCAAACGAACCACAAATACTTGGGCTCTGAACTTGTTTAGCCTACTAAAACTTCCAACGTACACAGCCTCTCCTGCTCAATCTGGCCAAAATTCACCAACGAAATTACGAACGTCCAGGGATTGCTCCTACACTAAAGGTGCCAGCCCTGAAAGCTCTTGCTGGTCCTCATCTCCCACTGGTAACCTCTCAAACGAACCACAAACACTTGGGCTCTGAACTTGTTTAGCCTACTAAAACTTCCAACGTACACAGCCTCTCCTGCTCAATCTGGCCAGAGCTCAACACCGACATTGGGAACGTCCAGCGATTGCTCCTACACTAAAGGTGCCAGCCCTGAAAGCTCTTGCTGGTCCTCATCTCCCACTGGTAACCTCTCAAACGAACCACAAACACTTGGGCTCTGAACTTGTTTAGCCTACTAAAACTTCCAACGTACACAGCCTCTCCTGCTCAATCTGGCCAAAATTCACCAACGAAATTACAAACGTCCAGGGATTGCTCCTACACTAAAGGTGCCAGCCCTGAAAGCTCTTGCTGGTCCTCATCTCCCACTGGTAACCTCTCAAACGAACCACAAACACTTGGGCTCTGAACTTGTTTAGCCTACTAAAACTTCCAACGTACACAGCCTCTCCTGCTCAATCTGGCCAGAGCTCAACACCGAAATTGCGAATGTCCAGGGATTGCTCCTACACTAAAGGTGCCAGCCCTGAAAGCTCTTGCTGGTCCTCATCTCCCACTGGTAACCTCTCAAACGAACCACAAACACTTGGGCTCTGAACTTGTTTAGCCTACTAAAACTTCCAACGTACACAGCCTCTCCTGCTCAATCTGGCCAGAGCTCAACACCGACATTGCGAACGTCCAGCGATTGCTCCTACACTAAAGGTGCCAGCCCTGAAAGCTCTTGCTGGTCCTCATCTCCCACTGGTAACCTCTCAAACGAACCACAAACACTTGGGCTCTGAACTTGTTTAGCCTACTAAAACTTCCAACGTACACAGCCTCTCCTGCTCAATCTGGCCAGAGCTCAACACCGACATTGCGAACGTCCAGGGATTGCTCCTACACTAAAGGTGCCAGCCCTGAAAGCTCTTGCTGGTCCTCATCTCCACTGGTAACCTCTCAAACGAACCACAAATACTTGGGCTCTGAACTTGTTTAGCCTACTAAAACTTCCAACGTACACAGCCTCTCCTGCTCAATCTGGCCAAAATTCACCAACGAAATTACGAACGTCCAGGGATTGCTCCTACACTAAAGGTGCCAGCCCTGAAAGCTCTTGCTGGTCCTCATCTCCCACTGGTAACCTCTCAAACGAACCACAAACACTTGGGCTCTGAACTTGTTTAGCCTACTAAAACTTCCAACGTACACAGCCTCTCCTGCTCAATCTGGCCAGAGCTCAACACCGACATTGCGAACGTCCAGCGATTGCTCCTACACTAAAGGTGCCAGCCCTGAAAGCTCTTGCTGGTCCTCATCTCCCACTGGTAACCTCTCAAACGAACCACAAACACTTGGGCTCTGAACTTGTTTAGCCTACTAAAACTTCCAACGTACACAGCCTCTCCTGCTCAATCTGGCCAGAGCTCAACACCGAAATTGCGAACGTCCAGGGATTGCTCCTACACTAAAGGTGCCAGCCCTGAAAGCTCTTGCTGCTCCTCATCTCCCACTGGTAACCTCTCAAACGAACCACAAACACTTGGGCTCTGAACTTGTTTAGCCTACTAAAACTTCCAACGTACACAGCCTCTCCTGCTCAATCTGGCCAGAGCTCAACACCGAAATTGCGAACGTCCAACGATTGCTCCTACACTAAAGGTGCCAGCCCTGAAAGCTCTTGCTGGTCCTCATCTCCCACTGGTAACCTCTCAAACGAACCACAAACACTTGGGCTCTGAACTTGTTTAGCCTACTAAAACTTCCAACGTACACAGCCTCTCCTGCTCAATCTGGCCAAAAATTCACCAACGAAGTTACGAACGTCCAGGGATTGCTCCTACACTAAAGGTGCCAGCCCTGAAAGCTCTTGCTGGTCCTCATCTCCCACTGGTAACCTCTCAAACGAACCACAAACACTTGGGCTCTGAACTTGTTTAGCCTACTAAAACTTCCAACGTACACAGCCTCTCCTGCTCAATCTGGCCAGAGCTCAACACCGACATTGCGAACGTCCAGGGATTGCTCCTACACTAAAGGTGCCAGCCCTGAAAGCTCTTGCTGGTCCTCATCTCCCACTGGTAACCTCTCAAACGAACCACAAACACTTGGCCTCTGAACTTGTTTAGCCTACTAAAACTTCCAACGTACACAGCCTCTCCTGCTCAATCTGGCCAGAGCTCAACACCGAAATTGCGAACGTCCAGCGATTGCTCCTACACTAAAGGTGCCAGCCCTGAAAGCTCTTGCTGGTCCTCATCTCCCACTGGTAACCTCTCAAACGAACCACAAACACTTGGGCTCTGAACTTGTTTCGCCTACTAAAACTTCCAACGTACACAGCCTCTCCTGCTCAATCTGGCTAGAGCTCAACACCGAAATTGCGAACGTCCAGGGATTGCTCCTACACTAAAGGTGCCAGCCCTGAAAGCTCTTGCTGGTCCTCATCTCCCACTGGTAACCTCTCAAACGAACCACAAATACTTGGGCTCTGAACTTGTTTAGCCTACTTCTACTAAAACTTCCAACGTACACAGCCTCTCCTGCTCAATCTGGCCAGAGCTCAACACCGACATTGGGAACGTCCAGCGATTGCTCTACACTAAAGGTGCCAGCCCTGAAGCTCTTGCTGGTCCTCATCTCCCACTGGTAACCTCTCAAACGAACCACAAACACTTGGGCTCTGAACTTGTTTAGCCTACTAAAACTTCAACGTACACAGCCTCTCCTGCTCAATGCAATTCCCAAATCACCTCCCACTACACTAACAGAACCACGATGCTCCTACACTTAACACTGCCAACTCCCTGAACATCCTCTCTGCTCCTCCTCATCTCCAACTCCGCCACACACCTCCAAACGACCACCCACCCTTCGCCTCAACTCCTCAGCAAACAAAAGACTCAAAGACAAACCTAACGAAAAACAAAAAATTACAACGTCCAGGGATTGCTCCTACACTAAAGGTGCCAGCCCTGAAAGCTCTTGCTGGTCCTCATCTCCCACTGGTAACCTCTCAAACGAACCACAAACACTTGGCCTCTGAACTTGTTTAGCCTACTAAAACTTCCAACGTACACAGCCTCTCCTGCTTCAATCTGGCCAGAGCTCAACACCGAAATTGCGAACGTCCAGGGATTGCTCCTACACTAAAGGTGCCAGCCCTGAAAGCTCTTGCTGGTCCTCATCTCCCACTGGTAACCTCTCAAACGAACCACAAACACTTGGCTCTGAACTTGTTTAGCCTACTAAAACTTCCAACGTACACAGCCTCTCCTGCTCAATCTGGCCAGAGCTCAACACCGACAATTGCGAACGTCCAGGCGATTGCTCCTACACTAAAGGTTGCCAGCCCTGAAAGCTCTTGCTGGTCCTCATCTCCCACTGGTAACCTCTCAAACGAACCACAAACACTTGGGCTCTGAACTTGTTTAGCTACTAAAACTTCCAACGTACACAGCCTCTCCTGCTCAATCTGGCCAGAGCTCAACACCGAAAATTGCGAACAGTCCAGGGATTGCTCCTACACTAAAGGTGCCAGCCCTGAAAGCTCTTGCTGGTCCTCATCTCCCACTGGTAACCTCTCAACGAACCACAAACACTTGGGCTCTGAACTTGTTTAGCCTACTAAAACTTCCAACGTACACAGCCTCTCCTGCTCAATCTGGCCAGAGCTCAACACCGAAATTGCGAACGTCCAGGGATTGCTCCTACACTAAAGGTGCCAGCCCTGAAAGCTCTTGCTGGTCCTCATCTCCCCACTGGTAACCTCTCAAACGAACCACAAACACTTGGCCTCTGAACTTGTTTAGCCTACTAAAACTTCCACGTACACAGCCTCTCCTGCTCATCTGGCCAAAATTCACCAACGAAATTACGAACGTCCAGGATTGCTCCTACACTAAAGGTGCCAGCCCTGAAAGCTCTTGCTGGTCCTCATCTCCCACTGGTAACCTCTCAAACGAACCACAAAACACTTGGGCTCTGAACTTGTTTAGCCTACTAAAACTTCCAACGTACACAGCCTCTCCTGCTCAATCTGGCCAGAGCTCAACACCGACATTGCGAACGTCCAGGGATTGCTCCTACACTAAAGGTGCCAGCCCTGAAAGCTCTTGCTGGTCCTCATCTCCCACTGGTAACCTCTCAAACGAACCACAAACACTTGGGCTCTGAACTTGTTTAGCCTACTAAAACTTCCAACGTACACAGCCTCTCCTGCTCAATCTGGCCAGAGCTCAACAACGAAATTGCGAACGTCCAGGCGATTGCTCCTACACTAAAGGTGCCAGCCCTGAAAGCTCTTGCTGGTCCTCATCTCCCACTGGTAACCTCTCAAACGAACCACAAAACACTTGGCCTCTGAACTTGTTTAGCCTACTAAAACTTCCAACGTACACAGCCTCTCCTGCTCAATCTGGCCAGAGCTCAACACCGACATTGCGAACGTCCAGGGATTGCTCCTACACTAAAGGTGCCAGCCCTGAAAGCTCTTGCTGGTCCTCATCTCCCACTGGTAACCTCTCAAACGAACCACAAACACTTGGGCTCTGAACTTGTTTAGCCTACTAAAACTTCCAACGTACACAGCCTCTCCTGCTCAATCTGGCCCAGAAGCTCAACAACGAAATTAGCGAACTGTCCCAGGATTGCTCCTACACTAAAGGTGCCAGCCCTGAAAGCTCTTGCTGGTCCTCATCTCCCACTGGTAACCTCTCAAACGAACCACAAACACTTGGCCTCTGAACTTGCTTTAGCCTACTAAAACTTCCAACGTACACAGCCTCTCCCTGCTCAATCTGGCCAAGAGCTCAACACCGAAATTACGAACGTCCAGGGATTGCTCCTACACTAAAGGTGCCAGCCCTGAAAGCTCTTGCTGGTCCTCATCTCCCACTGGTAACCTCTCAAACGAACCACAAACACTTGGGCTCTGAACTTGTTTAGCCTACTAAAACTTCCAACGTACACAGCCTCTCCTGCTCAATCTGGCCAGAGCTCAACACCGAAATAGCGAACGTCCAGCGATTTGCTCCTACACTAAAGGTGCCAGCCCTGAAAGCTCTTGCTGGTCCTCATCTCCCACTGGTAACCTCTCAAACGAACCACAAACACTTGGGCTCTGAAATTGTTTCGCCTACTAAAACTTCCAACGTACACAGCCTCTCCTGCTCAATCTGGCCAAGAGCTCACCAACGAAATTGCGAACGTCCAGCGATTGCTCCTACACTAAAGGTGCCAGCCCTGAAAGCTCTTGCTGGTCCTCATCTCCCACTGGTAACCTCTCAAACGAACCACAAACACTTGGGCTCTGAACTTGTTTAGCCTACTAAAACTTCCAACGTACACAGCCTCTCCTGCTCAATCTGGCCAGAGCTCAACACCGAAATTGCGAACGTCCAGCGATTGCTCCTACACTAAAGGTGCCAGCCCTGAAAGCTCTTGCTTGGTCCTCATCTCCCACTGGTAACCTCTCAAACGAACCACAAACACTTGGGCTCTGAACTTGTTTAGCCTACTAAAACTTCCAACGTACACAGCCTCTCCTGCTCAATCTGGCCAAAATTCACCAACGAAATTACGAACGTCCAGCGATTGCTCCTACACTAAAGGTGCCAGCCCTGAAAGCTCTTGCTGGTCCTCATCTCCCACTGGGTAACCTCTCAAACGAACCACAAACACTTGGGCTCTGAACTTGTTTAGCCTACTAAAACTTCCAACGTACACAGCCTCTCCTGCTCAATCTGGCCAGAGCTCAACACCGACATTGGCGAACGTCCAGCGATTGCTCCTACACTAAAGGTGCCAGCCCTGAAAGCTCTTGCTGGTCCTCATCTCCCACTGGTAACCTCTCAAACGAACCACAAACACTTGGGCTCTGAACTTGTTTAGCCTACTAAAACTTCCAACGTACACAGCCTCTCCTGCTCAATCTGGCCAAAATTCACCAACGAAATTACGAACGTCCAGCGATTGCTCCTACACTAAAGGTGCCAGCCCTGAAAGCTCTTGCTGGTCCTCATCTCCCACTGGTAACCTCTCAAACGAACCACAAACACTTGGGCTCTGAACTTGTTTAGCCTACTAAAACTTCCAACGTACACAGCCTCTCCTGCTCAATCTGGCCAGAGCTCAACACCGAAATTGCGAACGTCCAGCGATTGCTCCTACACTAAAGGTGCCAGCCCTGAAAGCTCTTGCTGGTCCTCATCTCCCACTGGTAACCTCTCAAACGAACCACAAACACTTGGGCTCTGAACTTGTTTAGCCTACTAAAACTTCCAACGTACACAGCCTCTCCTGCTCAATCTGGCCAGAGCTCAACACCGAAATTGCGAACGTCCAGCGATTGCTCCTACACTAAAGGTGCCAGCCCTGAAAGCTCTTGCTGGTCCTCATCTCCCACTGGTAACCTCTCAAACGAACCACAAACACTTGGGCTCTGAACTTGTTTAGCCTACTAAAACTTCCAACGTACACAGCCTCTCCTGCTCAATCTGGCCAGAGCTCAACACCGAACATTGCGAACGTCCAGCGATTGCTCCTACACTAAAGGTGCCAGCCCTGAAAGCTCTGCTGGTCCTCATCTCCCACTGGTAACCTCTCAAACGAACCACAAACACTTGGGCTCTGAACTTGTTTAGCCTACTAAAACTTCCAACGTACACAGCCTCTCCTGCTCAATCTGGCCAGAGCTCAACACCGACATTGCGAACGTCCAGCGATTGCTCCTACACTAAAGGTGCCAGCCCTGAAAGCTCTTGCTGATCCTCATCTCCCACTGGTAACTCTCTCAAACGAACCACAAACACTTGGGCTCTGAACTTGTTTAGCCTACTAAAACTTCCAACGTACACAGCCTCTCCTGCTCAATCTGGCCAGAGCTCAACACCGAAATTGCGAACGTCCAGCGATTGCTCCTACACTAAAGGTGCCAGCCCTGAAAGCTCTTGCTGGTCCTCATCTCCCACTGGTAACCTCTCAAACGAACCACAAACACTTGGGCTCTGAACTTGTTTAGCCTACTAAAACTTCCAACGTACACAGCCTCTCCTGCTCAATCTGGCCAGAGCTCAACACCGACATTGCGAACGTCCAGCGATTGCTCCTACACTAAAGGTGCCAGCCCTGAAAGCTCTTGCTGGTCCCTCATCTCCCACTGGTAACCTCTCAAACGAACCACAAACACTTGGGCTCTGAACTTGTTTAGCCTACTAAAACTTCCAACGTACACAGCCTCTCCTGCTCAATCTGGCCAGAGCTCAACACCGACATTGCGAACGTCCAGCGATTGCTCCTACACTAAAGGTGCCAGCCCTGAAAGCTCTTGCTGATCCTCATCTCCCACTGGTAACCTCTCAAACGAACCACAAACACTTGGGCTCTGAACTTGTTTAGCCTACTAAAACTTCCAACGTACACAGCCTCTCCTGCTCAATCTGGCCAGAGCTCAACACCGACATTGCGAACGTCCAGCGATTGCTCCTACACTAAAGGTGCCAGCCCTGAAAGCTCTTGCTGCTCCTCATCTCCCACTGGTAACCTCTCAAACGAACCACAAACACTTGGGCTCTGAACTTGTTTAGCCTACTAAACTTCCAACGTACACAGCCTCTCCTGCTCAATCTGGCCAGAGCTCAACACCGAAATTGCGAACGTCCAGGGATTGCTCCTACACTAAAGGTGCCAGCCCTGAAAGCTCTTGCTGGTCCTCATCTCCCACTGGTAACCTCTCAAACGAACCACAAACACTTGGCTCTGAACTTGTTTAGCCTACTAAAACTTCCAACGTACACAGCCTCTCCTGCTCAATCTGGCCAGAGCTCAACACCGACATTGCGAACGTCCAGCGATTGCTCCTACACTAAAGGTGCCAGCCCTGAAAGCTCTTGCTGGTCCTCATCTCCCACTGGTAACCTCTCAAACGAACCACAAACACTTGGGCTCTGAACTTGTTTCGCCTACTAAAACTTCCAACGTACACAGCCTCTCCTGCTCAATCTGGCCAGAGCTCAACACCGACATTGCGAACGTCCAGCGATTGCTCCTACACTAAAGGTGCCAGCCCTGAAAGCTCTTGCTGGTCCTCATCTCCCACTGGTAACCTCTCAAACGAACCAGCAAACACTTGGGCTCTGACTTGTTTAGCCTACTAAAACTTCCAACGTACACAGCCTCTCCTGCTCAATCTGGCCAGAGCTCAACACCGACATTGCGAACGTCCAGCGATTGCTCCTACACTAAAGGATTGCCAGCCCTGAAAGCTCTTGCTGGTCCTCATCTCCCACTGGTAACCTCTCAAACGAACCACAAACACTTGTGCTCTGAACTTGTTTAGCCTACTAAAACTTCCAACGTACACAGCCTCTCCTGCTCAATCTGGCCAGAGCTCAACACCGACATTGCGAACGTCCAGGGATTGCTCCTACACTAAAGGTGCCAGCCTGAAAGCTCTTGCTGGTCCTCATCTCCCACTGGTAACCTCTCAAACGAACCACAAACACTTGGGCTCTGAACTTGTTTAGCCTACTAAAACTTCCAACGTACACAGCCTCTCCTGCTCAATCTGCCAAAATTCACCAACGAAATTACAAATGTCCAGGGATTGCTCCTACACTAAAGGTGCCAGCCCTGAAAGCTCTTGCTGGTCCTCATCTCCCACTGGTAACCTCTCAAACGAACCACAAACACTTGGCCTCTGAACTTCTTTAGCCTACTAAAACTTCCAACGTACACAGCCTCTCCTGCTCAATCTGGCCAGAGCTCAACACCAAAATTGCGAACGTCCAGCGATTGCTCCTACACTAAAGGTGCCAGCCCTGAAAGCTCTTGCTGGTCCTCATCTCCCACTGGTAACCTCTCAAACGAACCACAAACACTTGGGCTCTGAACTTGTTTAGCCTACTAAAACTTCCAACGTACACAGCCTCTCCTGCTCAATCTGGCCAAAATTCACCAACGAAGTTACGAACGTCCAGCGATTGCTCCTACACTAAAGGTGCCAGCCCTGAAAGCTCTTGCTGGTCCTCATCTCCCACTGGTAACCTCTCAAACGAACCACAAACACTTGGGCTCTGAACTTGTTTAGCCTACTAAAACTTCCAACGTACACAGCCTCTCCTGCTCAATCTGGCCAGAGCTCAACACCGAAATTGCGAACGTCCAGCGATTGCTCCTACACTAAAGGTGCCAGCCCTGAAAGCTCTTGCTGGTCCTCATCTCCCACTGGTAACCTCTCAAACGAACCACAAACACTTGGCTCTGAACTTGTTTAGCCTACTAAAACTTCCAACGTACACAGCCTCTCCTGCTCAATCTGGCCAGAGCTCAACACCGAAATTGCGAACGTCCAAGCGATTGCTCCTACACTAAAGGTGCCAGCCCTGAAAGCTCTTGCTGGTCCTCATCTCCCACTGGTAACCTCTCAAACGAACCACAAACACTTGGCTCTGAACTTGTTTAGCCTACTAAAACTTCCAACGTACACAGCCTCTCCTGCTCAATCTGGCCAAAATTCACCAACGAAATTACGAACGTCCAGGGATTGCTCCTACACTAAAGGTGCCAGCCCTGAAAGCTCTTGCTGGTCCTCATCTCCCACTGGTAACCTCTCAAACGAACCACAAACACTTGGGCTCTGAACTTGTTTCGCCTACTAAAACTTCCAACGTACACAGCCTCTCCTGCTTCAATCTGGCCAGAGCTCAACAACCGAAATTGCGAACGTCCAGGGATTGCTCCTACACTAAAGGTGCCAGCCCTGAAAGCTCTTGCTGGGTCCTCATCTCCCACTGGTAACCTCTCAAACGAACCACAAACACTTGGCCTCTGAACTTGTGTTAGCCTACTAAAACTTCCAACGTACACAGCCTCTCCTGCTCAATCTGGCCAGAGCTCAACACCAAATTGCGAACGTCCAGCGATTGCTCCTACACTAAAGGTGCCAGCCCTGAAAGCTCTTGCTGCTCCTCATCTCCCACTGGTAACCTCTCAAACGAACCACAAACACTTGGGCTCTGAACTTGTTTAGCCTACTAAAACTTCCAACGTACACAGCCTCTCCTGCTCAATCTGGCCAGAGCTCAACACCGACATTGCGAACGTCCAGCGATTGCTCCTACACTAAAGGTGCCAGCCCTGAAAGCTCTTGCTGATCCTCATCTCCCACTGGTAACCTCTCAAACGAACCACAAACACTTGGGCTCTGAACTTGTTTAGCCTACTAAAACTTCCAACGTACACAGCCTCTCCTGCTCAATCTGGCCAGAGCTCAACACCGAAATTGCGAACGTCCAGGGATTGCTCCTACACTAAAGGTGCCAGCCCTGAAAGCTCTTGCTGGTCCTCATCTCCCACTGGTAACCTCTCAAACGAACCACAAACACTTGGGCTCTGAACTTGTTTAGCCTACTAAAACTTCCAACGTACACAGCCTCTCCTGCTCAATCTGGCCAAAATTCACCAACGAAGTTACGAACGTCCAGGGATTGCTCCTACACTAAAGGTGCCAGCCCTGAAAGCTCTTGCTGGTCCTCATCTCCCACTGGTAACCTCTCAAACGAACCACAAACACTTGGGCTCTGAACTTGTTTCGCCTACTAAAACTTCCAACGTACACAGCCTCTCCTGCTCAATCTGGCCAGAGCTCAACACCGACATTGCGAACGTCAGCGATTGCACCTACACTAAAGGTGCCAGCCCTGAAAGCTCTTGCTGGTCCTCATCTCCCACTGGTAACCTCTCAAACGAACCACAAACACTTGGGCTCTGAACTTGTTTAGGCTGCTAAAACTTCCAACGTACACAGCCTCTCCTGCTCAATCTGGCCAGAGCTCAACACCGAAATTGCGAACGTCCAGCGATTGCTCCTACACTAAAGATGCCAGCCCTGAAAGCTCTTGCTGGTCCTCATCTCCCACTGGTAACCTCTCAAACGAACCACAAACACTTGTGCTCTGAACTTGTTTAGCCTACTAAAACTTCCAACGTACACCAGCCTCTCCTGCTCAATCTGGCCAGAGCTCAACACCGACATTGCGAACGTCCAGGGATTCCTCCTACACTAAAGGTGCCAGCCCTGAAAGCTCTTGCTGGTCCTCATCTCCCACTGGTAACCTCTCAAACGAACCACAAACACTTGGCTCTGAACTTGTTTAGCCTACTAAAACTTCCAACGTACACAGCCTCTCCTGCTCAATCTGCCCAAAATTCACCAACGAAATTACAAATGTCCAGGGATTGCTCCTACACTAAAGGTGCCAGCCCTGAAAGCTCTTGCTGGTCCTCATCTCCCACTGGTAACCTCTCAACGAACCACAAACACTTGGCCTCTGAACTTCTTTAGCCTACTAAAACTTCCAACGTACACAGCCTCTCCTGCTCAATCTGGCCAAAATTCACCAACGAAGTTACGAACGTCCAGCGACTGCTCCTACACTAAAGGTGCCAGCCCTGAAAGCTCTTGCTGGTCCTCATCTCCCACTGGTAACCTCTCAAACGAACCACAAACACTTGGGCTCTGAACTTGTTTAGCCTACTAAAACTTCCAACGTACACAGCCTCTCCTGCTCAATCTGGCCAGAGCTCAACACCGAAATTGCGAACGTCCAGGGATTGCTCCTACACTAAAGGTGCCAGCCCTGAAAGCTCTTGCTGGTCCTCATCTCCCACTGGTAACCTCTCAAACGAACCACAAACACTTGGGCTCTGAACTTGTTTCGCCTACTAAAACTTCCAACGTACACAGCCTCTCCTGCTCAATCTGGCCAAGAGCTCAACACCGAAATTGCGAACGTCCAGCGATTGCTCCTACACTAAAGTGCCAGCCCTGAAAGCTCTTGCTGGTCCTCATCTCCCACTGGTAACCTCTCAAACGAACCACAAACACTTGGCCTCTGAACTTGTTTAGCCTACTAAAACTTCCAACGTACACAGCCTCTCCTGCTCAATCTGGCCAGAGCTCAACACCGAAATTGCGAACGTCCAGCGATTGCTCCTACACTAAAGGTGCCAGCCCTGAAAGCTCTTGCTGGTCCTCATCTCCACTGGTAACCTCTCAAACGAACCACAAATACTTGGGCTCTGAACTTGTTTAGCCTACTAAAACTTCCAACGTACACAGCCTCTCCTGCTCAATCTGGCCAAAATTCACAACGAAATTACGAACGTCCAGGGATTGCTCCTACACTAAAGGTGCCAGCCCTGAAAGCTCTTGCTGGTCCTCATCTCCCACTGGTAACCTCTCAAACGAACCACAAACACTTGGGCTCTGAACTTGTTTAGCCTACTAAAACTTCCAACGTACACAGCCTCTCCTGCTCAATCTGGCCAGAGCTCAACACCGACATTGGGAACGTCCAGCGATTGCTCCTACACTAAAGGTGCCAGCCCTGAAAGCTCTTGCTGGTCCTCATCTCCCACTGGTAACCTCTCAAACGAACCACAAACACTTGGGCTCTGAACTTGTTTAGCCTACTAAAACTTCCAACGTACACAGCTTCTCCTGCTCAATCTGGCCAAAATTCACCAACGAAATTACGAACGTCCAGGGATTGCTCCTACACTAAAGGTGCCAGCCCTGAAAGCTCTTGCTGGTCCTCATCTCCCACTGGTAACCTCTCAAACGAACCACAAACACTTGGGCTCTGAACTTGTTTAGCCTACTAAAACTTCCAACGTACACAGCCTCTCCTGCTCAATCTGGCCAGAGCTCAACACCGAAATTGCGAACGTCCAGCGATTGCTCCTACACTAAAGGTGCCAGCCCTGAAAGCTCTTGCTGGTCCTCATCTCCCACTGGTAACCTCTCAAACGAACCACAAACACTTGGGCTCTGAACTTGTTTAGCCTACTAAAACTTCCAACGTACACAGCCTCTCCTGCTCAATCTGGCCAAAATTCACCAACGAAGTTACGAACGTCCAGGGATTGCTCCTACACTAAAGGTGCCAGCCCTGAAAGCTCTTGCTGGTCCTCATCTCCCACTGGTAACCTCTCAAACGAACCACAAACACTTGGGCTCTGAACTTGTTTAGCCTACTAAAACTTCCAACGTACACAGCCTCTCCTGCTCAATCTGGCCAGAGCTCAACACCGAAATTGCGAACGTCCAGCGATTGCTCCTACACTAAAGGTGCCAGCCCTGAAAGCTCTTGCTGGTCCTCATCTCCCACTGGTAACCTCTCAAACGAACCACAAACACTTGGGCTCTGAACTTGTTTAGCCTACTAAAACTTCCAACGTACACAGCCTCTCCTGCTCAATCTGGCCAGAGCTCAACACCGACATTGCGAACGTCCAGCGATTGCTCCTACACTAAAGGTGCCAGCCCTGAAAGCTCTTGCTGGTCCTCATCTCCCACTGGTAACCTCTCAAACGAACCACAAACACTTGGGCTCTGAACTTGTTTAGCCTACTAAAACTTCCAACGTACACAGCCTCTCCTGCTCAATCTGGCCAAAATTCACCAACGAAATTACGAACGTCCAGGGATTGCTCCTACACTAAAGGTGCCAGCCGTGAAAGCTCTTGCTGGTCCTCATCTCCCACTGGTAACCTCTCAAACGAACCACAAACACTTGGGCTCTGAACTTGTTTCGCCTACTAAAACTTCCAACGTACACAGCCTCTCCTGCTCAATCTGGCCAGAGCTCAACACCGAAATTGCGAACGTCCAGGGATTGCTCCTACACTAAAGGTGCCAGCCCTGAAAGCTCTTGCTGGTCCTCATCTCCCACTGGTAACCTCTCAAACGAACCACAAACACTTGGCCTCTGAACTTGTTTAGCCTACTAAAACTTCCAACGTACACAGCCTCTCCTGCTCAATCTGGCCAAAATTCACCGACGAAATTACGAACGTCCAGGGATTGCTCCTACACTAAAGGTGCCAGCCCTGAAAGCTCTTGCTGGTCCTCATCTCCCACTGGTAACCTCTCAAACGAACCACAAACACTTGGGCTCTGAACTTGTTTCGCCTACTAAAACTTCCAACGTACACAGCCTCTCCTGCTCAATCTGGCCAGAGCTCAACACCGAAATTGCGAACGTCCAGCGATTGCTCCTACACTAAAGGTGCCAGCCCTGAAAGCTCTTGCTGGTCCTCATCTCCCACTGGTAACCTCTCAAACGAACCACAAACACTTGGGCTCTGAACTTGTTTCGCCTACTAAAACTTCCAACGTACACAGCCTCTCCTGCTCAATCTGGCCAGAGCTCAACACCGAAATTGCGAACGTCCAGCGATTGCTCCTACACTAAAGGTGCCAGCCCTGAAAGCTCTTGCTGCTCCTCATCTCCCACTGGTAACCTCTCAAACGAACCACAAACACTTGGGCTCTGAACTTGTTTAGCCTACTAAAACTTCCAACGTACACAGCCTCTCCTGCTCAATCTGGCCAGAGCTCAACACCGACATTGCGAACGTCCAGCGATTGCTCCTACACTAAAGGTGCCAGCCCTGAAAGCTCTTGCTGATCCTCATCTCCCACTGGTAACCTCTCAAACGAACCACAAACACTTGGGCTCTGAACTTGTTTAGCCTACTAAAACTTCCAACGTACACAGCCTCTCCTGCTCAATCTGGCCAGAGCTCAACACCGAAATTGCGAACGTCCAGGGATTGCTCCTACACTAAAGGTGCCAGCCCTGAAAGCTCTTGCTGGTCCTCATCTCCCACTGGTAACCTCTCAAACGAACCACAAACACTTGGCCTCTGAACTTGTTTCGCCTACTAAAACTTCCAACGTACACAGCC
Organism: Gavia stellata; assembly: GCF_030936135.1. NCBI lineage: Eukaryota > Metazoa > Chordata > Aves > Gaviiformes > Gaviidae > Gavia > Gavia stellata. The sequence continues at coordinate 15,431 of NW_026776747.1, read as the reverse complement.
TCTCCTGCTCAATCTGGCCAGAGCTCAACACCGACATTGCGAACGTCCAGGGATTCCTCCTACACTAAAGGTGCCAGCCCTGAAAGCTCTTGCTGGTCCTCATCTCCCACTGGTAACCTCTCAAACGAACCACAAACACTTGGGCTCTGAACTTGTTTAGCCTACTAAAACTTCCAACGTACACAGCCTCTCCTGCTCAATCTGCCCAAAATTCACCAACGAAATTACAAATGTCCAGGGATTGCTCCTACACTAAAGGTGCCAGCCCTGAAAGCTCTTGCTGGTCCTCATCTCCCACTGGTAACCTCTCAAACGAACCACAAACACTTGGCCTCTGAACTTCTTTAGCCTACTAAAACTTCCAACGTACACAGCTCCTTCAAACTCAATCTGGCCGAACAGTTACGAACGTTCCAGCGACTGCTCCTACACTAAAGGTGCCCAGCTGAAGCTTGCTGGTCCTCATCTCCACTGGTAACCTCAACGAACCACAACACTTGGGCTCTGAACTTGTTTAGCCTACTAAAACTTCCAACGTACACAGCTCTCCTGCTCAATCTGGCCAGAGCTCAACCTGCTCAATCTGGCCAGAGCTCAACACCGAAATTGCGAACGTCCAGGGATTGCTCCTACACTAAAGGTGCCAGCCCTGAAAGCTCTTGCTGGTCCTCATCTCCCACTGGTAACCTCTCAAACGAACCACAAACACTTGGGCTCTGAACTTGTTTCGCCTACTAAAACTTCCAACGTACACAGCCTCTCCTGCTCAATCTGGCCAGAGCTCAACACCGAAATTGCGAACGTCCAGCGATTGCTCCTACACTAAAGGTGCCAGCCCTGAAAGCTCTTGCTGGTCCTCATCTCCCACTGGTAACCTCTCAAACGAACCACAAACACTTGGGCTCTGAACTTGTTTAGCCTACTAAAACTTCCAACGTACACAGCCTCTCCTGCTCAATCTGGCCAGAGCTCAACACCGAAATTGCGAACGTCCAGCGATTGCTCCTACACTAAAGGTGCCAGCCCTGAAAGCTCTTGCTGGTCCTCATCTCCCACTGGTAACCTCTCAAACGAACCACAAATACTTGGGCTCTGAACTTGTTTAGCCTACTAAAACTTCCAACGTACACAGCCTCTCCTGCTCAATCTGGCCAAAATTCACCAACGAAATTACGAACGTCCAGGGATTGCTCCTACACTAAAGGTGCCAGCCCTGAAAGCTCTTGCTGGTCCTCATCTCCCACTGGTAACCTCTCAAACGAACCACAAACACTTGGGCTCTGAACTTGTTTAGCCTACTAAAACTTCCAACGTACACAGCCTCTCCTGCTCAATCTGGCCAGAGCTCAACACCGACATTGGGAACGTCCAGCGATTGCTCCTACACTAAAGGTGCCAGCCCTGAAAGCTCTTGCTGGTCCTCATCTCCCACTGGTAACCTCTCAAACGAACCACAAACACTTGGGCTCTGAACTTGTTTAGCCTACTAAAACTTCCAACGTACACAGCCTCTCCTGCTCAATCTGGCCAAAATTCACCAACGAAATTACGAACGTCCAGCGATTGCTCCTACACTAAAGGTGCCAGCCCTGAAAGCTCTTGCTGGTCCTCATCTCCCACTGGTAACCTCTCAAACGAACCACAAACACTTGGGCTCTCAACTTGTTTAGCCTACTAAAACTTCCAACGTACACAGCCTCTCCTGCTCAATCTGGCCAGAGCTCAACACCGAAATTGCGAACGTCCAGCGATTGCTCCTACACTAAAGGTGCCAGCCCTGAAAGCTCTTGCTGGTCCTCATCTCCCACTGGTAACCTCTCAAACGAACCACAAACACTTGGGCTCTGAACTTGTTTAGCCTACTAAAACTTCCAACGTACACAGCCTCTCCTGCTCAATCTGGCCAAAATTCACCAACGAAGTTACGAACGTCCAGGGATTGCTCCTACACTAAAGGTGCCAGCCCTGAAAGCTCTTGCTGGTCCTCATCTCCCACTGGTAACCTCTCAAACGAACCACAAACACTTGGGCTCTGAACTTGTTTAGCCTACTAAAACTTCCAACGTACACAGCCTCTCCTGCTCAATCTGGCCAGAGCTCAACACCGAAATTGCGAACGTCCAGCGATTGCTCCTACACTAAAGGTGCCAGCCCTGAAAGCTCTTGCTGGTCCTCATCTCCCACTGGTAACCTCTCAAACGAACCACAAACACTTGGGCTCTGAACTTGTTTAGCCTACTAAAACTTCCAACGTACACAGCCTCTCCTGCTCAATCTGGCCAGAGCTCAACACCGAAATTGCGAACGTCCAGGGATTGCTCCTACACTAAAGGTGCCAGCCCTGAAAGCTCTTGCTGGTCCTCATCTCCCACTGGTAACCTCTCAAACGAACCACAAACACTTGGGCTCTGAACTTGTTTAGCCTACTAAAACTTCCAACGTACACAGCCTCTCCTGCTCAATCTGGCCAAAATTCACCAACGAAATTACGAACGTCCAGGGATTGCTCCTACACTAAAGGTGCCAGCCGTGAAAGCTCTTGCTGGTCCTCATCTCCCACTGGTAACCTCTCAAACGAACCACAAACACTTGGGCTCTGAACTTGTTTCGCCTACTAAAACTTCCAACGTACACAGCCTCTCCTGCTCAATCTGGCCAGAGCTCAACACCGAAATTGCGAACGTCCAGGGATTGCTCCTACACTAAAGGTGCCAGCCCTGAAAGCTCTTGCTGGTCCTCATCTCCCACTGGTAACCTCTCAAACGAACCACAAACACTTGGCCTCTGAACTTGTTTAGCCTACTAAAACTTCCAACGTACACAGCCTCTCCTGCTCAATCTGGCCAAAATTCACCGACGAAATTACGAACGTCCAGGGATTGCTCCTACACTAAAGGTGCCAGCCCTGAAAGCTCTTGCTGGTCCTCATCTCCCACTGGTAACCTCTCAAACGAACCACAAACACTTGGGCTCTGAACTTGTTTCGCCTACTAAAACTTCCAACGTACACAGCCTCTCCTGCTCAATCTGGCCAGAGCTCAACACCGAAATTGCGAACGTCCAGCGATTGCTCCTACACTAAAGGTGCCAGCCCTGAAAGCTCTTGCTGGTCCTCATCTCCCACTGGTAACCTCTCAAACGAACCACAAACACTTGGGCTCTGAACTTGTTTCGCCTACTAAAACTTCCAACGTACACAGCCTCTCCTGCTCAATCTGGCCAGAGCTCAACACCGAAATTGCGAACGTCCAGCGATTGCTCCTACACTAAAGGTGCCAGCCCTGAAAGCTCTTGCTGCTCCTCATCTCCCACTGGTAACCTCTCAAACGAACCACAAACACTTGGGCTCTGAACTTGTTTAGCCTACTAAAACTTCCAACGTACACAGCCTCTCCTGCTCAATCTGGCCAGAGCTCAACACCGACATTGCGAACGTCCAGCGATTGCTCCTACACTAAAGGTGCCAGCCCTGAAAGCTCTTGCTGATCCTCATCTCCCACTGGTAACCTCTCAAACGAACCACAAACACTTGGGCTCTGAACTTGTTTAGCCTACTAAAACTTCCAACGTACACAGCCTCTCCTGCTCAATCTGGCCAGAGCTCAACACCGAAATTGCGAACGTCCAGGGATTGCTCCTACACTAAAGGTGCCAGCCCTGAAAGCTCTTGCTGGTCCTCATCTCCCACTGGTAACCTCTCAAACGAACCACAAACACTTGGCCTCTGAACTTGTTTCGCCTACTAAAACTTCCAACGTACACAGCCTCTCCTGCTCAATCTGGCCAGAGCTCAACACCGACATTGCGAACGTCCAGCGATTGCTCCTACACTAAAGGTGCCAGCCCTGAAAGCTCTTGCTGGTCCTCATCTCCCACTGGTAACCTCTCAAACGAACCACAAACACTTGGGCTCTGAACTTGTTTAGCCTACTAAAACTTCCAACGTACACAGCCTCTCCTGCTCAATCTGGCCAGAGCTCAACACCGAAATTGCGAACGTCCAGCGATTGCTCCTACACTAAAGGTGCCAGCCCTGAAAGCTCTTGCTGGTCCTCATCTCCCACTGGTAACCTCTCAAACGAACCACAAATACTTGGGCTCTGAACTTGTTTAGCCTACTAAAACTTCCAACGTACACAGCCTCTCCTGCTCAATCTGGCCAAAATTCACCAACGAAATTACGAACGTCCAGGGATTGCTCCTACACTAAAGGTGCCAGCCCTGAAAGCTCTTGCTGGTCCTCATCTCCCACTGGTAACCTCTCAAACGAACCACAAACACTTGGGCTCTGAACTTGTTTAGCCTACTAAAACTTCCAACGTACACAGCCTCTCCTGCTCAATCTGGCCAGAGCTCAACACCGACATTGGGAACGTCCAGCGATTGCTCCTACACTAAAGGTGCCAGCCCTGAAAGCTCTTGCTGGTCCTCATCTCCCACTGGTAACCTCTCAAACGAACCACAAACACTTGGGCTCTGAACTTGTTTAGCCTACTAAAACTTCCAACGTACACAGCCTCTCCTGCTCAATCTGGCCAAAATTCACCAACGAAATTACGAACGTCCAGCGATTGCTCCTACACTAAAGGTGCCAGCCCTGAAAGCTCTTGCTGGTCCTCATCTCCCACTGGTAACCTCTCAAACGAACCACAAACACTTGGGCTCTGAACTTGTTTAGCCTACTAAAACTTCCAACGTACACAGCCTCTCCTGCTCAATCTGGCCAAAATTCACCAACGAAGTTACGAACGTCCAGGGATTGCTCCTACACTAAAGGTGCCAGCCCTGAAAGCTCTTGCTGGTCCTCATCTCCCACTGGTAACCTCTCAAACGAACCACAAACACTTGGGCTCTGAACTTGTTTAGCCTACTAAAACTTCCAACGTACACAGCCTCTCCTGCTCAATCTGGCCAGAGCTCAACACCGAAATTGCGAACGTCCAGCGATTGCTCCTACACTAAAGGTGCCAGCCCTGAAAGCTCTTGCTGCTCCTCATCTCCCACTGGTAACCTCTCAAACGAACCACAAACACTTGGGCTCTGAACTTGTTTAGCCTACTAAAACTTCCAACGTACACAGCCTCTCCTGCTCAATCTGGCCAGAGCTCAACACCGAAATTGCGAACGTCCAGGGATTGCTCCTACACTAAAGGTGCCAGCCCTGAAAGCTCTTGCTGGTCCTCATCTCCCACTGGTAACCTCTCAAACGAACCACAAACACTTGGGCTCTGAACTTGTTTAGCCTACTAAAACTTCCAACGTACACAGCCTCTCCTGCTCAATCTGGCCAAAATTCACCAACGAAATTACGAACGTCCAGGGATTGCTCCTACACTAAAGGTGCCAGCCGTGAAAGCTCTTGCTGGTCCTCATCTCCCACTGGTAACCTCTCAAACGAACCACAAACACTTGGGCTCTGAACTTGTTTCGCCTACTAAAACTTCCAACGTACACAGCCTCTCCTGCTCAATCTGGCCAGAGCTCAACACCGAAATTGCGAACGTCCAGGGATTGCTCCTACACTAAAGGTGCCAGCCCTGAAAGCTCTTGCTGGTCCTCATCTCCCACTGGTAACCTCTCAAACGAACCACAAACACTTGGCCTCTGAACTTGTTTAGCCTACTAAAACTTCCAACGTACACAGCCTCTCCTGCTCAATCTGGCCAAAATTCACCGACGAAATTACGAACGTCCAGGGATTGCTCCTACACTAAAGGTGCCAGCCCTGAAAGCTCTTGCTGGTCCTCATCTCCCACTGGTAACCTCTCAAACGAACCACAAACACTTGGGCTCTGAACTTGTTTCGCCTACTAAAACTTCCAACGTACACAGCCTCTCCTGCTCAATCTGGCCAGAGCTCAACACCGAAATTGCGAACGTCCAGCGATTGCTCCTACACTAAAGGTGCCAGCCCTGAAAGCTCTTGCTGGTCCTCATCTCCCACTGGTAACCTCTCAAACGAACCACAAACACTTGGGCTCTGAACTTGTTTAGCCTACTAAAACTTCCAACGTACACAGCCTCTCCTGCTCAATCTGGCCAGAGCTCAACACCGAAATTGCGAACGTCCAGCGATTGCTCCTACACTAAAGGTGCCAGCCCTGAAAGCTCTTGCTGCTCCTCATCTCCCACTGGTAACCTCTCAAACGAACCACAAACACTTGGGCTCTGAACTTGTTTAGCCTACTAAAACTTCCAACGTACACAGCCTCTCCTGCTCAATCTGGCCAGAGCTCAACACCGACATTGCGAACGTCCAGCGATTGCTCCTACACTAAAGGTGCCAGCCCTGAAAGCTCTTGCTGATCCTCATCTCCCACTGGTAACCTCTCAAACGAACCACAAACACTTGGGCTCTGAACTTGTTTAGCCTACTAAAACTTCCAACGTACACAGCCTCTCCTGCTCAATCTGGCCAGAGCTCAACACCGAAATTGCGAACGTCCAGGGATTGCTCCTACACTAAAGGTGCCAGCCCTGAAAGCTCTTGCTGGTCCTCATCTCCCACTGGTAACCTCTCAAACGAACCACAAACACTTGGCCTCTGAACTTGTTTCGCCTACTAAAACTTCCAACGTACACAGCCTCTCCTGCTCAATCTGGCCAGAGCTCAACACCGACATTGCGAACGTCCAGCGATTGCTCCTACACTAAAGGTGCCAGCCCTGAAAGCTCTTGCTGGTCCTCATCTCCCACTGGTAACCTCTCAAACGAACCACAAACACTTGGGCTCTGAACTTGTTTAGCCTACTAAAACTTCCAACGTACACAGCCTCTCCTGCTCAATCTGGCCAGAGCTCAACACCGAAATTGCGAACGTCCAGCGATTGCTCCTACACTAAAGGTGCCAGCCCTGAAAGCTCTTGCTGGTCCTCATCTCCCACTGGTAACCTCTCAAACGAACCACAAACACTTGTGCTCTGAACTTGTTTAGCCTACTAAAACTTCCAACGTACACAGCCTCTCCTGCTCAATCTGGCCAGAGCTCAACACCGAAATTGCGAACGTCCAACGATTGCTCCTACACTAAAGGTGCCAGCCCTGAAAGCTCTTGCTGGTCCTCATCTCCCACTGGTAACCTCTCAAACGAACCACAAACACTTGGGCTCTGAACTTGTTTAGCCTACTAAAACTTCCAACGTACACAGCCTCTCCTGCTCAATCTGGCCAAAATTCACCAACGAAGTTACGAACGTCCAGGGATTGCTCCTACACTAAAGGTGCCAGCCCTGAAAGCTCTTGCTGGTCCTCATCTCCCACTGGTAACCTCTCAAACGAACCACAAACACTTGGGCTCTGAACTTGTTTCGCCTACTAAAACTTCCAACGTACACAGCCTCTCCTGCTCAATCTGGCCAGAGCTCAACACCGAAATTGCGAACGTCCAGCGATTGCTCCTACACTAAAGGTGCCAGCCCTGAAAGCTCTTGCTGGTCCTCATCTCCCACTGGTAACCTCTCAAACGAACCACAAACACTTGGGCTCTGAACTTGTTTAGCCTACTAAAACTTCCAACGTACACAGCCTCTCCTGCTCAATCTGGCCAGAGCTCAACACCGAAATTGCGAACGTCCAGCGATTGCTCCTACACTAAAGGTGCCAGCCCTGAAAGCTCTTGCTGGTCCTCATCTCCCACTGGTAACCTCTCAAACGAACCACAAATACTTGGGCTCTGAACTTGTTTAGCCTACTAAAACTTCCAACGTACACAGCCTCTCCTGCTCAATCTGGCCAAAATTCACCAACGAAATTACGAACGTCCAGGGATTGCTCCTACACTAAAGGTGCCAGCCCTGAAAGCTCTTGCTGGTCCTCATCTCCCACTGGTAACCTCTCAAACGAACCACAAACACTTGGGCTCTGAACTTGTTTAGCCTACTAAAACTTCCAACGTACACAGCCTCTCCTGCTCAATCTGGCCAGAGCTCAACACCGACATTGGGAACGTCCAGCGATTGCTCCTACACTAAAGGTGCCAGCCCTGAAAGCTCTTGCTGGTCCTCATCTCCCACTGGTAACCTCTCAAACGAACCACAAACACTTGGGCTCTGAACTTGTTTAGCCTACTAAAACTTCCAACGTACACAGCCTCTCCTGCTCAATCTGGCCAAAATTCACCAACGAAATTACGAACGTCCAGCGATTGCTCCTACACTAAAGGTGCCAGCCCTGAAAGCTCTTGCTGGTCCTCATCTCCCACTGGTAACCTCTCAAACGAACCACAAACACTTGGGCTCTGAACTTGTTTAGCCTACTAAAACTTCCAACGTACACAGCCTCTCCTGCTCAATCTGGCCAGAGCTCAACACCGAAATTGCGAACGTCCAGCGATTGCTCCTACACTAAAGGTGCCAGCCCTGAAAGCTCTTGCTGGTCCTCATCTCCCACTGGTAACCTCTCAAACGAACCACAAACACTTGGGCTCTGAACTTGTTTAGCCTACTAAAACTTCCAACGTACACAGCCTCTCCTGCTCAATCTGGCCAAAATTCACCAACGAAGTTACGAACGTCCAGGGATTGCTCCTACACTAAAGGTGCCAGCCCTGAAAGCTCTTGCTGGTCCTCATCTCCCACTGGTAACCTCTCAAACGAACCACAAACACTTGGGCTCTGAACTTGTTTAGCCTACTAAAACTTCCAACGTACACAGCCTCTCCTGCTCAATCTGGCCAGAGCTCAACACCGAAATTGCGAACGTCCAGCGATTGCTCCTACACTAAAGGTGCCAGCCCTGAAAGCTCTTGCTGGTCCTCATCTCCCACTGGTAACCTCTCAAACGAACCACAAACACTTGGGCTCTGAACTTGTTTAGCCTACTAAAACTTCCAACGTACACAGCCTCTCCTGCTCAATCTGGCCAGAGCTCAACACCGAAATTGCGAACGTCCAGGGATTGCTCCTACACTAAAGGTGCCAGCCCTGAAAGCTCTTGCTGGTCCTCATCTCCCACTGGTAACCTCTCAAACGAACCACAAACACTTGGGCTCTGAACTTGTTTAGCCTACTAAAACTTCCAACGTACACAGCCTCTCCTGCTCAATCTGGCCAAAATTCACCAACGAAATTACGAACGTCCAGGGATTGCTCCTACACTAAAGGTGCCAGCCGTGAAAGCTCTTGCTGGTCCTCATATCCCACTGGTAACCTCTCAAACGAACCACAAACACTTGGGCTCTGAACTTGTTTCGCCTACTAAAACTTCCAACGTACACAGCCTCTCCTGCTCAATCTGGCCAGAGCTCAACACCGAAATTGCGAACGTCCAGGGATTGCTCCTACACTAAAGGTGCCAGCCCTGAAAGCTCTTGCTGGTCCTCATCTCCCACTGGTAACCTCTCAAACGAACCACAAACACTTGGCCTCTGAACTTGTTTAGCCTACTAAAACTTCCAACGTACACAGCCTCTCCTGCTCAATCTGGCCAAAATTCACCGACGAAATTACGAACGTCCAGGGATTGCTCCTACACTAAAGGTGCCAGCCCTGAAAGCTCTTGCTGGTCCTCATCTCCCACTGGTAACCTCTCAAACGAACCACAAACACTTGGGCTCTGAACTTGTTTCGCCTACTAAAACTTCCAACGTACACAGCCTCTCCTGCTCAATCTGGCCAGAGCTCAACACCGAAATTGCGAACGTCCAGCGATTGCTCCTACACTAAAGGTGCCAGCCCTGAAAGCTCTTGCTGGTCCTCATCTCCCACTGGTAACCTCTCAAACGAACCACAAACACTTGGGCTCTGAACTTGTTTCGCCTACTAAAACTTCCAACGTACACAGCCTCTCCTGCTCAATCTGGCCAGAGCTCAACACCGAAATTGCGAACGTCCAGCGATTGCTCCTACACTAAAGGTGCCAGCCCTGAAAGCTCTTGCTGCTCCTCATCTCCCACTGGTAACCTCTCAAACGAACCACAAACACTTGGGCTCTGAACTTGTTTAGCCTACTAAAACTTCCAACGTACACAGCCTCTCCTGCTCAATCTGGCCAGAGCTCAACACCGACATTGCGAACGTCCAGCGATTGCTCCTACACTAAAGGTGCCAGCCCTGAAAGCTCTTGCTGATCCTCATCTCCCACTGGTAACCTCTCAAACGAACCACAAACACTTGGGCTCTGAACTTGTTTAGCCTACTAAAACTTCCAACGTACACAGCCTCTCCTGCTCAATCTGGCCAGAGCTCAACACCGAAATTGCGAACGTCCAGGGATTGCTCCTACACTAAAGGTGCCAGCCCTGAAAGCTCTTGCTGGTCCTCATCTCCCACTGGTAACCTCTCAAACGAACCACAAACACTTGGCCTCTGAACTTGTTTCGCCTACTAAAACTTCCAACGTACACAGCCTCTCCTGCTCAATCTGGCCAGAGCTCAACACCGACATTGCGAACGTCCAGCGATTGCTCCTACACTAAAGGTGCCAGCCCTGAAAGCTCTTGCTGGTCCTCATCTCCCACTGGTAACCTCTCAAACGAACCACAAACACTTGGGCTCTGAACTTGTTTAGCCTACTAAAACTTCCAACGTACACAGCCTCTCCTGCTCAATCTGGCCAGAGCTCAACACCGAAATTGCGAACGTCCAGCGATTGCTCCTACACTAAAGGTGCCAGCCCTGAAAGCTCTTGCTGGTCCTCATCTCCCACTGGTAACCTCTCAAACGAACCACAAATACTTGGGCTCTGAACTTGTTTAGCCTACTAAAACTTCCAACGTACACAGCCTCTCCTGCTCAATCTGGCCAAAATTCACCAACGAAATTACGAACGTCCAGGGATTGCTCCTACACTAAAGGTGCCAGCCCTGAAAGCTCTTGCTGGTCCTCATCTCCCACTGGTAACCTCTCAAACGAACCACAAACACTTGGGCTCTGAACTTGTTTAGCCTACTAAAACTTCCAACGTACACAGCCTCTCCTGCTCAATCTGGCCAGAGCTCAACACCGACATTGGGAACGTCCAGCGATTGCTCCTACACTAAAGGTGCCAGCCCTGAAAGCTCTTGCTGGTCCTCATCTCCCACTGGTAACCTCTCAAACGAACCACAAACACTTGGGCTCTGAACTTGTTTAGCCTACTAAAACTTCCAACGTACACAGCCTCTCCTGCTCAATCTGGCCAAAATTCACCAACGAAATTACGAACGTCCAGCGATTGCTCCTACACTAAAGGTGCCAGCCCTGAAAGCTCTTGCTGGTCCTCATCTCCCACTGGTAACCTCTCAAACGAACCACAAACACTTGGGCTCTGAACTTGTTTAGCCTACTAAAACTTCCAACGTACACAGCCTCTCCTGCTCAATCTGGCCAAAATTCACCAACGAAGTTACGAACGTCCAGGGATTGCTCCTACACTAAAGGTGCCAGCCCTGAAAGCTCTTGCTGGTCCTCATCTCCCACTGGTAACCTCTCAAACGAACCACAAACACTTGGGCTCTGAACTTGTTTAGCCTACTAAAACTTCCAACGTACACAGCCTCTCCTGCTCAATCTGGCCAGAGCTCAACACCGAAATTGCGAACGTCCAGCGATTGCTCCTACACTAAAGGTGCCAGCCCTGAAAGCTCTTGCTGCTCCTCATCTCCCACTGGTAACCTCTCAAACGAACCACAAACACTTGGGCTCTGAACTTGTTTAGCCTACTAAAACTTCCAACGTACACAGCCTCTCCTGCTCAATCTGGCCAGAGCTCAACACCGAAATTGCGAACGTCCAGGGATTGCTCCTACACTAAAGGTGCCAGCCCTGAAAGCTCTTGCTGGTCCTCATCTCCCACTGGTAACCTCTCAAACGAACCACAAACACTTGGGCTCTGAACTTGTTTAGCCTACTAAAACTTCCAACGTACACAGCCTCTCCTGCTCAATCTGGCCAAAATTCACCAACGAAATTACGAACGTCCAGGGATTGCTCCTACACTAAAGGTGCCAGCCGTGAAAGCTCTTGCTGGTCCTCATCTCCCACTGGTAACCTCTCAAACGAACCACAAACACTTGGGCTCTGAACTTGTTTCGCCTACTAAAACTTCCAACGTACACAGCCTCTCCTGCTCAATCTGGCCAGAGCTCAACACCGAAATTGCGAACGTCCAGGGATTGCTCCTACACTAAAGGTGCCAGCCCTGAAAGCTCTTGCTGGTCCTCATCTCCCACTGGTAACCTCTCAAACGAACCACAAACACTTGGCCTCTGAACTTGTTTAGCCTACTAAAACTTCCAACGTACACAGCCTCTCCTGCTCAATCTGGCCAAAATTCACCGACGAAATTACGAACGTCCAGGGATTGCTCCTACACTAAAGGTGCCAGCCCTGAAAGCTCTTGCTGGTCCTCATCTCCCACTGGTAACCTCTCAAACGAACCACAAACACTTGGGCTCTGAACTTGTTTCGCCTACTAAAACTTCCAACGTACACAGCCTCTCCTGCTCAATCTGGCCAGAGCTCAACACCGAAATTGCGAACGTCCAGCGATTGCTCCTACACTAAAGGTGCCAGCCCTGAAAGCTCTTGCTGGTCCTCATCTCCCACTGGTAACCTCTCAAACGAACCACAAACACTTGGGCTCTGAACTTGTTTAGCCTACTAAAACTTCCAACGTACACAGCCTCTCCTGCTCAATCTGGCCAGAGCTCAACACCGAAATTGCGAACGTCCAGCGATTGCTCCTACACTAAAGGTGCCAGCCCTGAAAGCTCTTGCTGCTCCTCATCTCCCACTGGTAACCTCTCAAACGAACCACAAACACTTGGGCTCTGAACTTGTTTAGCCTACTAAAACTTCCAACGTACACAGCCTCTCCTGCTCAATCTGGCCAGAGCTCAACACCGACATTGCGAACGTCCAGCGATTGCTCCTACACTAAAGGTGCCAGCCCTGAAAGCTCTTGCTGATCCTCATCTCCCACTGGTAACCTCTCAAACGAACCACAAACACTTGGGCTCTGAACTTGTTTAGCCTACTAAAACTTCCAACGTACACAGCCTCTCCTGCTCAATCTGGCCAGAGCTCAACACCGAAATTGCGAACGTCCAGGGATTGCTCCTACACTAAAGGTGCCAGCCCTGAAAGCTCTTGCTGGTCCTCATCTCCCACTGGTAACCTCTCAAACGAACCACAAACACTTGGCCTCTGAACTTGTTTCGCCTACTAAAACTTCCAACGTACACAGCCTCTCCTGCTCAATCTGGCCAGAGCTCAACACCGACATTGCGAACGTCCAGCGATTGCTCCTACACTAAAGGTGCCAGCCCTGAAAGCTCTTGCTGGTCCTCATCTCCCACTGGTAACCTCTCAAACGAACCACAAACACTTGGGCTCTGAACTTGTTTAGCCTACTAAAACTTCCAACGTACACAGCCTCTCCTGCTCAATCTGGCCAGAGCTCAACACCGAAATTGCGAACGTCCAGCGATTGCTCCTACACTAAAGGTGCCAGCCCTGAAAGCTCTTGCTGGTCCTCATCTCCCACTGGTAACCTCTCAAACGAACCACAAACACTTGTGCTCTGAACTTGTTTAGCCTACTAAAACTTCCAACGTACACAGCCTCTCCTGCTCAATCTGGCCAGAGCTCAACACCGAAATTGCGAACGTCCAACGATTGCTCCTACACTAAAGGTGCCAGCCCTGAAAGCTCTTGCTGGTCCTCATCTCCCACTGGTAACCTCTCAAACGAACCACAAACACTTGGGCTCTGAACTTGTTTAGCCTACTAAAACTTCCAACGTACACAGCCTCTCCTGCTCAATCTGGCCAAAATTCACCAACGAAGTTACGAACGTCCAGGGATTGCTCCTACACTAAAGGTGTCAGCCCTGAAAGCTCTTGCTGGTCCTCATCTCCCACTGGTAACCTCTCAAACGAACCACAAACACTTCGCTCTGAACTTGTTTAGCCTACTAAAACTTCCAACGTACACAGCCTCTCCTGCTCAATCTGGCCAGAGCTCAACACCGACATTGCGAACGTCCAGCGATTGCTCCTACACTAAAGGTGCCAGCCCTGAAAGCTCTTGCTGGTCCTCATCTCCCACTGGTAACCTCTCAAACGAACCACAAACACTTGGGCTCTGAACTTGTTTCGCCTACTAAAACTTCCAACGTACACAGCCTCTCCTGCTCAATCTGGCCAGAGCTCAACACCAACATTGCGAACGTCCAGCGATTGCTCCTACACTAAAGGTGCCAGCCCTGAAAGCTCTTGCTGGTCCTCATCTCCCACTGGTAACCTCTCAAACGAACCACAAACACTTGGGCTCTGAACTTGTTTAGCCTACTAAAACTTCCAACGTACACAGCCTCTCCTGCTCAATCTGGCCAGAGCTCAACACCGACATTGCGAACGTCCAGGGATTGCTCCTACACTAAAGGTGCCAGCCCTGAAAGCTCTTGCTGGTCCTCATCTCCCACTGGTAACCTCTCAAACGAACCACAAACACTTGGCTCTGAACTTGTTTAGCCTACTAAAACTTCCAACGTACACAGCCTCTCCTGCTCAATCTGGCCAAAATTCACCAACGAAATAACGAACGTCCAGGGATTGCTCCTACACTAAAGGTGCCAGCCCTGAAAGCTCTTGCTGGTCCTCATCTCCCACTGGTAACCTCTCAAACGAACCACAAACACTTGGGCTCTGAACTTGTTTAGCCTACTAAAACTTCCAACGTACACAGCCTCTCCTGCTCAATCTGGCCAGAGCTCAACACCGACATTGCGAACGTCCAGGGATTGCTCCTACACTAAAGGTGCCAGCCCTGAAAGCTCTTGCTGGTCCTCATCTCCCACTGGTAACCTCTCAAACGAACCACAAACACTTGGGCTCTGAACTTGTTTAGCCTACTAAAACTTCCAACGTACACAGCCTCTCCTGCTCAATCTGGCCAGAGCTCAACACCGACATTGCGAACGTCCAGCGATTGCTCCTACACTAAAGGTGCCAGCCCTGAAAGCTCTTGCTGGTCCTCATCTCCCACTGGTAACCTCTCAAACGAACCACAAACACTTGGGCTCTGAACTTGTTTAGCCTACTAAAACTTCCAACGTACACAGCCTCTCCTGCTCAATCTGGCTAAAATTCACCAACGAAATTACGAACGTCCAGGGATTGCTCCTACACTAAAGGTGCCAGCCCTGAAAGCTCTTGCTGGTCCTCATCTCCCACTGGTAACCTCTCAAACGAACCACAAACACTTGGGCTCTGAACTTGTTTAGCCTACTAAAACTTCCAACGTACACAGCCTCTCCTGCTCAATCTGGCCAGAGCTCAACACCGACATTGCGAACGTCCAGCGATTGCTCCTACACTAAAGGTGCCAGCCCTGAAAGCTCTTGCTGGTCCTCATCTCCCACTGGTAACCTCTCAAACGAACCACAAACACTTGGGCTCTGAACTTGTTTCGCCTACTAAAACTTCCAACGTACACAGCCTCTCCTGCTCA
>NW_026776746.1:0-38874 GCF_030936135.1 Gavia stellata | reverse complement strand
TTGTTGGAACCTTTAGTAGTGTAAACAAGTTCAGAGCCCAAGTGTTTGTGGTTCGTTTGAGAGGTTACCAGTGGGAGATGAGGACCAGCAAGAGCTTTCAGGACTGGCACCTTTAGACTAGGAGCAATCGCTGGACGTTCGCAATTTCAGTGTTGAGCTCTGACGTGAACTAGCGAGGGGAAGCGATGATACGTCTGGACCTTTGAGTGTCTAAAGAAGTTCAGAGCCCAAGTGTTTGTGGTTCGTTTGAGAGGTTACCAGTGGGAGATGAGGAGCAGCAAGAGCTTTCAGGGCTGGCACCTTTAGACTAGGAGCAATTGCTGGACGTTCACAATTTCGGTGTGGAGCTCTGGCCAGATTGAGCAGGAGATTGAGTGTATGTTGGAACCTTTAGTAGTTTAAACAAGTTCAGAGCCCAAGTGTTTGTGGTTCGTTTGAGAGGTTACCAGTGGGAGATTGGAGATGAGGACCAGCAAGAGCTTTCAGGGCTGGCACCTTTAGACTAGGAGCAATCGCTGACGTTCTCAATTTCAGTCTTGAGCTCTGATGTGAACTAGCGAGGGGAAGCGATGATACGTCCGGACCTTTGAGCATCTAAAGAAGTTCAGAGCCCAAGTGTTTGTGGTTCGTTTGAGAGGTTACCAGTGGGAGATGAGGACCAGCAAGAGCTTTCAGGGCTGGCACCTTTAGACTAGGAGCAATCGCTGGACATTCGCAATTTCAGTGTTGAGCTCTGAGGTGAATTAGCGAGGGGAAGCGATGATACGTCTGCACCTTTGAGTGTCTAAAGAAGTTCAGAGCCCAAGTGTTTGTGGTTCGTTTGAGAGGTTACCAGTGGGAGATGAGAACCAGCAAGAGCTTTCAGGCTGCTGGCACCTTTAGACTAGGAGCAATCGCTGGACGTTCTCAATTTCAGTGTTGAGCTCTGACGTGAACTAGCGAGGGGAAGCGATGATACGTCTGCACCTTTGAGAGTCTAAAGAAGTTCAGAGCCCAAGTGTTTGTGGTTCGTTTGAGAGGTTACCAGTGGGAGATGAGGACCAGCAAGAGCTTTCAGGACTGGCACCTTAGACTAGGAGCAATCGCTGGACGTTCACAATTTCAGATTTGAGCTCTGACGTGAATTAGTGAAAGGAAGCGATGATACGTCTGGACCTTTGAGTGTCTAACAAGTTCAGAGCCCAAGTGTTTGTGGTTCGTTTGAGAGGTTACCAGTGGGAGATGAGGACCAGTAAGAGCTTTCAGGGCTGGCACCTTCAGTCTAGAGCAATCGGTGGACGTTCGCAATTTCAGTGTGAGCTCTGACGTGAACTAGTGAGTGGAAGCGATGATACGTCTGCACCTTTGAGTGTCTAAAGAAGTTCAGAGCCCAAATGTTTGTGGTTCGTTTGAGAGGTTACCAGTGGGAGATGAGGAGCAGCAAGAGCTTTCAGGGCTGGCACCTTTAGACTAGGAGCAACCGCTGGACGTTCGAATTTCACGGTTTCGCTCTGACTTGAATTAGCGAGGGGAAGCGATGATACGTCTGGCCCTTTGAGTGTCTAAACAAGTTCAGAGCCCAAGTGTTTGTGGTTCGTTTGAGAGGTTACCAGTGGAGATGAGGACCAGCAAGAGCTTCAGGGCTGGCACCTTTAGACTAGGAGTAATCGCTGGACGTTCGCAATTTCAGTGTTGAGCTCTGACGTGAATTAGAGAAAGGAAGCGATGATACGTCTGGACCTTTGAGTGTCTAAAGAAGTTTAGAGCCCAAGTGTTTGTGGTTCGTTTGAGAGGTTACCAGTGGGAGATGAGGACCAGTAAGAGCTTTCAGGGCTGGCACCTTTAGACTAGGAGCAATCGGTGGACGTTCGCAATTTCAGTGTTGAGCTCTGACGTGAACTAGCGAGGGGAAGCGATGATACGTCTGGACCTTTGAGAGTCTAAAGAAGTTCAGAGCCCAAGTGTTTGTGGTTCGTTGAGAGGTTACCAGTGGGAGATGAGGACCAGCAAGAGCTTTCAGGGCTGGCACCTTTAGACTAGGAGCAATCGGTGGAAGTTCGCAATGTCGGTGTGGAGCTCTGGCCAGATTGAACAGGAGAGCGAGTGTATGTTGGTACCTTTAGTAGTCTAACAAGTTCAGAGCCCAAGTGTTTGTGGTTCGTTTGAGAGGTTACCAGTGGGAGATGAGGACCAGCAAGAGCTTTCAGGGCTCGCACCTTTAGACTAGGAGCAATCGCTGGACGTTCGCAATTTCAGATTTGAGCTTTGACGTGAATTAGCGAGGGGAAGCGATGATACGTCTGGACCTTTGAGTGTCTAAAGAAGTTCAGAGCCCAAGTGTTTGTGGTTCGTTTGAGAGGTTACCAGTGGGAGTAGAGGAGCAGCAAGAGCTTTCAGGGCTGGCACCTTTAGACTAGGAGCAATCGCTGGACGTTCACAATTTCGGTGTGGAGCTCTGGCCAGATTGAGCAGGAGAGCGAGTGTATGTGGAACCTTTAGTAGTCTAAAGAAGTTCAGAGCCCAAGTGTTTGTGGTTCGTTTGAGAGGTTACCAGTGGGAGATGAGGACCAGCAAGAGCTTTCAGGGCTGGAACCTTCAGTCTAGGAGCAATCGGTGGACGTTCAAAATTTCAGTGTTGAGCTCTGACGTGAATTAGCGAGGGGAAGCGATGATACGTCTGGCCCTTTGAGTGTCTAAACAAGTTCAGAGCCCAAGTATTTGTGGTTCGTTTGAGAGGTTACCAGTGGGAGATGAGGACCAGCAAGAGCTTTCAGGGCTGGCACCTTTAGACTAGGAGCAATCGCTGGACGTTCGCAATTTCAGATTTGAGCTCTGACGTGAATAAGCGAGGGGAAGCGATGATACGTCTGGCCCTTGGAGTGTCTAAACAATTTCAGAGCCCAAGTGTTTGTGGTTCGTTTGAGAGGTTACCAGTGGGAGATGAGGACCAGCAAGAGCTTTCAGGGCTGGCACCTTTAGACTAGGAGCAATCACTGGACCTTTGCAATGTCGGTGTGGAGCTCTGGCCAGATTGAGCAGGAGATTGAGTGTATGTTGGAACCTTTAGTAGTGTAAACAAGTTCAGAGCCCAAGTGTTTGCGGTTCGTTTGAGAGGTTACCAGTGGGAGATGAGGAGCAGCAAGAGCTTTCAGGGCTGGCACCTTCAGTCTAGGAGCAATCGGTGGACGTTCGCAATTTCAGTCTTGAGCTCTGACGTGAACTAGCGAGGGGAAGCGATGATACGTCTGCACCTTTGAGAGTCTAAAGAAGTTCAGAGCCCAAGTGTTTGTGGTTCGTTTGAGAGGTTACCAGTGGGAGATGAGGACCAGCATGAGCTTTCAGGGCTGGCACCTTTAGACTAGGAGCAATCGCTGGACGTTCACAATTTCGGTGTGGAGTCCTGGCCAGATTGAGCAGGAGAGAGAGTGAATGTCGGAATCTTTAGTAGTCTAAACAAGTTCAGAGCCCAAGTGTTTGTGGTTCGTTTGAGAGGTTACCAGTGGGAGATGAGGACCAGCAAGAGCTTTCAGGGCTGGCACCTTTAGACTAGGAGCAATCGCTGGACGTTCACAATTTCGGTGTGGAGCTCTGGCCAGATTGAGCAGGAGAGCGAGTGTATGTTGGAACCTTTAGTAGTCGAAAAAAGTTCAGAGCCCAAGTGTTTGTGGTTCGTTTGAGAGGTTACCAGTGGGAGATGAGGAGCAGCAAGAGCTTTCAGGGCTGGCACCTTCAGTCTAGGAGCAATCGGTGGACGTTCGCAAATTCAGTGTTGAGCTCTGACGTGAACTAGCGAGGGGAAGCGATGATACGTCTGGCCCTTTGAGTGTCTAAACAATTTCAGAGCCCAAGTGTTTGTGGTTCGTTTGAGAGGTTACCAGTGGGAGATGAGGACCAGCAAGAGCTTTCAGGGCTGGCACCTTTAGACTAGGAGCAATCGCTGGACGTTCACAATTTCGGTGTGGAGTCCTGGCCAGATTGAGCAGGAGAGAGAGTGAATGTTGGAACCTTTAGTAGTCTAAACAAGTTCAGAGCCCAAGTGTTTGCGGTTCGTTTGAGAGGTTACCAGTGGGAGATGAGGAGCAGCAAGAGCTTTCAGGGCTGGCACCTTCAGTCTAGGAGCAATCGGTGGACGTTCGCAATTTCAGTCTTGAGCTCTGACGTGAACTAGCGAGGGGAAGCGATGATACGTCTGCACCTTTAAGAGTCTAAAGAAGTTCAGAGCCCAAGTGTTTGTGGTTCGTTTGAGAGGTTACCAGTGGGAGATGAGGACCAGCATGAGCTTTCAGGGCTGGCACCTTTAGACTAGGAGCAATCGCTGGACGTTCACAATTTCGGTGTGGAGTCCTGGCCAGATTGAGCAGGAGAGAGAGTGAATGTCGGAATCTTTAGTAGTCTAAACAAGTTCAGAGCCCAAGTGTTTGTGGTTCGTTTGAGAGGTTACCAGTGGGAGATGAGGACCAGCAAGAGCTTTCAGGGCTGGCACCTTTAGACTAGGAGCAATCGCTGGACCTTCACAATTTCGGTGTGGAGCTTTGGCCAGATTGAGCAGGAGAGCGAGTGTATGTTGGAACCTTTAGTAGTCGAAAAAAGTTCAGAGCCCAAGTGTTTGTGGTTCGTTTGAGAGGTTACCAGTGGGAGATGAGGAGCAGCAAGAGCTTTCAGGGCTGGCACCTTCAGTCTAGGAGCAATCGCTGGACGTTCTCAATTTCAGATTTGAGCTCTGACGTGAAGTAGCGAGGGGAAGCGATGATACGTCTGGCCCTTTGAGTGTCTAAAGAAGTTCAGAGCCCAAGTGTTTGTGGTTCGTTTGAGAGGTTACCAGTGGGAGATGAGAACCAGCAAGAGTTTTCAGGGCTGGCACCTTTAGACTAGGAGCAATTGCTGGACGTTCACAATTTCGGTGTGGAGTCCTGGCCAGATTGAGCAGGAGAGCGAGTGTATGTTGGAACCTTTAGTAGTCTAAAGAAGTTCAGAGCCCAAGTGTTTGTGGTTCGTTTGAGAGGTTACCAGTGGGAGATGAGGACCAGCAAGAGCTTTCAGGGCTGGCACCTTCAGTCTACGAGCAATCGGTGAACGTTCGCAATTTCAGTGTTGAGCTCTGACGTGAACTAGCGAGGGGAAGCGATGATACGTCTGCAACTTTGAGAGTCTAAAGAAGTTCAGAGCCCAAGTGTTTGTGGTTCGTTTGAGAGGTTACCAGTGGGAGATGAGGACCAGCAAGAGCTTTCAGGGCTGGCACCTTTAGAGTAGGAGCAATCTCTGGACGTTCGCAATTTCAGTGTTGAGCTCTGACGTGAATTAGTGAGTGGAAGCGATGATACGTCTGGACCTTTGAGTGTCTAAAGAAGTTCAGAGCCCAAGTGTTTGTGGTTCGTTTGAGAGGTTACCAGTGGGAGATGAGGAGCAGCAAGAGCTTTCAGGGCTGGCACCTTTAGACTAGGAGCAATCGCTGGACCTTCGCAATGTCGGTGTGCAGCTCTGGCCAGATTGAGCAGGAGATTGAGTGTATGTTGGAACCTTTAGTAGTGTAAACAAGTTCAGAGCCCAAGTGTTTGTGGTTCGTTTGAGAGGTTACCAGTGGGAGATGAGGACCAGCAAGAGCTTTCAGGACTGGCACCTTTAGACTAGGAGCAATCGCTGGACGTTCGCAATTTCAGTGTTGAGCTCTGACGTGAACTAGCGAGGGGAAGCGATGATACGTCTGGACCTTTGAGTGTCTAAAGAAGTTCAGAGCCCAAGTGTTTGTGGTTCGTTTGAGAGGTTACCAGTGGGAGATGAGGAGCAGCAAGAGCTTTCAGGGCTGGCACCTTTAGACTAGGAGCAATTGCTGGACGTTCACAATTTCGGTGTGGAGCTCTGGCCAGATTGAGCAGGAGATTGAGTGTATGTTGGAACCTTTAGTAGTTTAAACAAGTTCAGAGCCCAAGTGTTTGTGGTTCGTTTGAGAGGTTACCAGTGGGAGATGAGGACCAGCAAGAGCTTTCAGGGCTGGCACCTTTAGACTAGGAGCAATCGCTGGACGTTCTCAATTTCAGTCTTGAGCTCTGATGTGAACTAGCGAGGGGAAGCGATGATACGTCCGGACCTTTGAGCATCTAAAGAAGTTCAGAGCCCAAGTGTTTGTGGTTCGTTTGAGAGGTTACCAGTGGGAGATGAGGACCAGCAAGAGCTTTCAGGGCTGGCACCTTTAGACTAGGAGCAATCGCTGGACATTCGCAATTTCAGTGTTGAGCTCTGAGGTGAATTAGCGAGGGGAAGCGATGATACGTCTGCACCTTTGAGTGTCTAAAGAAGTTCAGAGCCCAAGTGTTTGTGGTTCGTTTGAGAGGTTACCAGTGGGAGATGAGAACCAGCAAGAGCTTTCAGGGCTGGCACCTTTAGACTAGGAGCAATCGCTGGACGTTCTCAATTTCAGTGTTGAGCTCTGACGTGAACTAGCGAGGGGAAGCGATGATACGTCTGCACCTTTGAGAGTCTAAAGAAGTTCAGAGCCCAAGTGTTTGTGGTTCGTTTGAGAGGTTACCAGTGGGAGATGAGGACCAGCAAGAGCTTTCAGGACTGGCACCTTTAGACTAGGAGCAATCGCTGGACGTTCACAATTTCAGATTTGAGCTCTGACGTGAATTAGTGAAAGGAAGCGATGATACGTCTGGACCTTTGAGTGTCTAAAGAAGTTCAGAGCCCAAGTGTTTGTGGTTCGTTTGAGAGGTTCCCAGTGGGAGATGAGGACCAGTAAGAGCTTTCAGGGCTGGCACCTTCAGTCTAGAGCAATCGGTGGACGTTCGCAATTTCAGTGTTGAGCTCTGACGTGAACTAGTGAGTGGAAGCGATGATACGTCTGCACCTTTGAGTGTCTAAAGAAGTTCAGAGCCCAAATGTTTGTGGTTCGTTTGAGAGGTTACCAGTGGGAGATGAGGAGCAGCAAGAGCTTTCAGGGCTGGCACCTTTAGACTAGGAGCAACCGCTGGACGTTCGAATTTCACGGTTTCGCTCTGACTTGAATTAGCGAGGGGAAGCGATGATACGTCTGGCCCTTTGAGTGTCTAAACAAGTTCAGAGCCCAAGTGTTTGTGGTTCGTTTGAGAGGTTACCAGTGGGAGATGAGGACCAGCAAGAGCTTTCAGGGCTGGCACCTTTAGACTAGGAGTAATCGCTGGACGTTCGCAATTTCAGATTTGAGCTCTGACGTGAATTAGAGAAAGGAAGCGATGATACGTCTGGACCTTTGAGTGTCTAAAGAAGTTTAGAGCCCAAGTGTTTGTGGTTCGTTTGAGAGGTTACCAGTGGGAGATGAGGACCAGTAAGAGCTTTCAGGGCTGGCACCTTTAGACTAGGAGCAATCGGTGGACGTTCGCAATTTCAGTGTTGAGCTCTGACGTGAACTAGCGAGGGGAAGCGATGATACGTCTGGACCTTTGAGAGTCTAAAGAAGTTCAGAGCCCAAGTGTTTGTGGTTCGTTTGAGAGGTTACCAGTGGGAGATGAGGACCAGCAAGAGCTTTCAGGGCTGGCACCTTTAGACTAGGAGCAATCGGTGGAAGTTCGCAATGTCGGTGTGGAGCTCTGGCCAGATTGAACAGGAGAGCGAGTGTATGTTGGTACCTTTAGTAGTCTAAACAAGTTCAGAGCCCAAGTGTTTGTGGTTCGTTTGAGAGGTTACCAGTGGGAGATGAGGACCAGCAAGAGCTTTCAGGGCTCGCACCTTTAGACTAGGAGCAATCGCTGGACGTTCGCAATTTCAGATTTGAGCTTTGACGTGAATTAGCGAGGGGAAGCGATGATACGTCTGGACCTTTGAGTGTCTAAAGAAGTTCAGAGCCCAAGTGTTTGTGGTTCGTTTGAGAGGTTACCAGTGGGAGTAGAGGAGCAGCAAGAGCTTTCAGGGCTGGCACCTTTAGACTAGGAGCAATCGCTGGACGTTCACAATTTCGGTGTGGAGCTCTGGCCAGATTGAGCAGGAGAGCGAGTGTATGTTGGAACCTTTAGTAGTCTAAAGAAGTTCAGAGCCCAAGTGTTTGTGGTTCGTTTGAGAGGTTACCAGTGGGAGATGAGGACCAGCAAGAGCTTTCAGGGCTGGAACCTTCAGTCTAGGAGCAATCGGTGGACGTTCAAAATTTCAGTGTTGAGCTCTGACGTGAATTAGCGAGGGGAAGCGATGATACGTCTGGACCTTTGAGTGTCTAAAGAAGTTCAGAGCCCAAGTATTTGTGGTTCGTTTGAGAGGTTACCAGTGGGAGATGAGGACCAGCAAGAGCTTTCAGGGCTGGCACCTTTAGACTAGGAGCAATCGCTGGACGTTCGCAATTTCAGATTTGAGCTCTGACGTGAATAAGCGAGGGGAAGCGATGATACGTCTGGCCCTTGGAGTGTCTAAACAATTTCAGAGCCCAAGTGTTTGTGGTTCGTTTGAGAGGTTACCAGTGGGAGATGAGGACCAGCAAGAGCTTTCAGGGCTGGCACCTTTAGACTAGGAGCAATCACTGGAACTTTGCAATGTCGGTGTGGAGCTCTGGCCAGATTGAGCAGGAGATTGAGTGTATGTTGGAACCTTTAGTAGTGTAAACAAGTTCAGAGCCCAAGTGTTTGCGGTTCGTTTGAGAGGTTACCAGTGGGAGATGAGGAGCAGCAAGAGCTTTCAGGGCTGGCACCTTCAGTCTAGGAGCAATCGGTGGACGTTCGCAATTTCAGTCTTGAGCTCTGACGTGAACTAGCGAGGGGAAGCGATGATACGTCTGCACCTTTGAGAGTCTAAAGAAGTTCAGAGCCCAAGTGTTTGTGGTTCGTTTGAGAGGTTACCAGTGGGAGATGAGGACCAGCATGAGCTTTCAGGGCTGGCACCTTTAGACTAGGAGCAATCGCTGGACGTTCACAATTTCGGTGTGGAGTCCTGGCCAGATTGAGCAGGAGAGAGAGTGAATGTCGGAATCTTTAGTAGTCTAAACAAGTTCAGAGCCCAAGTGTTTGTGGTTCGTTTGAGAGGTTACCAGTGGGAGATGAGGAGCAGCAAGAGCTTTCAGGGCTGGCACCTTTAGACTAGGAGCAATCGCTGGACGTTCACAATTTCGGTGTGGAGCTCTGGCCAGATTGAGCAGGAGAGCGAGTGTATGTTGGAACCTTTAGTAGTCGAAAAAAGTTCAGAGCCCAAGTGTTTGTGGTTCGTTTGAGAGGTTACCAGTGGGAGATGAGGAGCAGCAAGAGCTTTCAGGGCTGGCACCTTCAGTATAGGAGCAATCGGTGGACGTTCGCAAATTCAGTGTTGAGCTCTGACGTGAACTAGCGAGGGGAAGCGATGATACGTCTGGCCCTTTGAGTGTCTAAACAATTTCAGAGCCCAAGTGTTTGTGGTTCGTTTGAGAGGTTACCAGTGGGAGATGAGGACCAGCAAGAGCTTTCAGGGCTGGCACCTTTAGACTAGGAGCAATCGCTGGACGTTCACAATTTCGGTGTGGAGTCCTGGCCAGATTGAACAGGAGAGAGAGTGAATGTTGGAACCTTTAGTAGTCTAAACAAGTTCAGAGCCCAAGTGTTTGCGGTTCGTTTGAGAGGTTACCAGTGGGAGATGAGGAGCAGCAAGAGCTTTCAGGGCTGGCACCTTCAGTCTAGGAGCAATCGGTGGACGTTCGCAATTTCAGTCTTGAGCTCTGACGTGAACTAGCGAGGGGAAGCGATGATACGTCTGCACCTTTGAGAGTCTAAAGAAGTTCAGAGCCCAAGTGTTTGTGGTTCGTTTGAGAGGTTACCAGTGGGAGATGAGGACCAGCATGAGCTTTCAGGGCTGGCACCTTTAGACTAGGAGCAATCGCTGGACGTTCACAATTTCGGTGTGGAGTCCTGGCCAGATTGAGCAGGAGAGAGAGTGAATGTCGGAATCTTTAGTAGTCTAAACAAGTTCAGAGCCCAAGTGTTTGTGGTTCGTTTGAGAGGTTACCAGTGGGAGATGAGGACCAGCAAGAGCTTTCAGGGCTGGCACCTTTAGACTAGGAGCAATCGCTGGACCTTCACAATTTCGGTGTGGAGCTCTGGCCAGATTGAGCAGGAGAGCGAGTGTATGTTGGAACCTTTAGTAGTCGAAAAAAGTTCAGAGCCCAAGTGTTTGTGGTTCGTTTGAGAGGTTACCAGTGGGAGATGAGGAGCAGCAAGAGCTTTCAGGGCTGGCACCTTCAGTCTAGGAGCAATCGGTGGACGTTCGCAAATTCAGTGTTGAGCTCTGACGTGAACTAGCGAGGGGAAGCGATGATACGTCTGGCCCTTTGAGTGTCTAAACAATTTCAGAGCCCAAGTGTTTGTGGTTCGTTTGAGAGGTTACCAGTGGGAGATGAGGACCAGCAAGAGCTTTCAGGGCTGGCACCTTTAGACTAGGAGCAATCGCTGGACGTTCACAATTTCGGTGTGGAGTCCTGGCCAGATTGAGCAGGAGAGAGAGTGAATGTTGGAACCTTTAGTAGTCTAAACAAGTTCAGAGCCCAAGTGTTTGTGGTTCGTTTGAGAGGTTACCAGTGGGAGATGAGGAGCAGCAAGAGCTTTCAGGGCTGGCACCTTCAGTCTAGAGCAATCGGTGGACGTTCGCAATTTCAGTGTTGAGCTCTGACGTGAATTAGTGAGTGGAAGCGATGATACGTCTGCACCTTTGAGTGTCTAAAGAAGTTCAGAGCCCAAATGTTTGTGGTTCGTTTGAGAGGTTACCAGTGGGAGATGAGGAGCAGCAAGAGCTTTCAGGGCTGGCACCTTTAGACTAGGAGCAAACGCTGGACGTTCGAATTTCACGGTTTCGCTCTGACTTGAATTAGCGAGGGGAAGCGATGATACGTCTGGCCCTTTGAGTGTCTAAACAAGTTCAGAGCCCAAGTGTTTGTGGTTCGTTTGAGAGGTTACCAGTGGGAGATGAGGACCAGCAAGAGCTTTCAGGGCTGGCACCTTTAGACTAGGAGCAATCGCTGGACGTTCGCAATTTCAGATTTGAGCTCTGACGTGAATTAGAGAAAGGAAGCGATGATACGTCTGGACCTTTGAGTGTCTAAAGAAGTTTAGAGCCCAAGTGTTTGTGGTTCGTTTGAGAGGTTACCAGTGGGAGATGAGGACCAGTAAGAGCTTTCAGGGCTGGCACCTTTAGACTAGGAGCAATCGGTGGACGTTCGCAATTTCAGTGTTGAGCTCTGACGTGAACTAGCGAGGGGAAGCGATGATACGTCTGGACCTTTGAGAGTCTAAAGAAGTTCAGAGCCCAAGTGTTTGTGGTTCGTTTGAGAGGTTACCAGTGGGAGATGAGGACCAGCAAGAGCTTTCAGGGCTGGCACCTTTAGACTAGGAGCAATCGGTGGAAGTTCGCAATGTCGGTGTGGAGCTCTGGCCAGATTGAACAGGAGAGCGAGTGTATGTTGGTACCTTTAGTAGTCTAAACAAGTTCAGAGCCCAAGTGTTTGTGGTTCGTTTGAGAGGTTACCAGTGGGAGATGAGGACCAGCAAGAGCTTTCAGGGCTCGCACCTTTAGACTAGGAGCAATCGCTGGACGTTCGCAATTTCAGATTTGAGCTGTGACGTGAATTAGCGAGGGGAAGCGATGATACGTCTGGACCTTTGAGTGTCTAAAGAAGTTCAGAGCCCAAGTGTTTGTGGTTCGTTTGAGAGGTTACCAGTGGGAGATGAGGAGCAGCAAGAGCTTTCAGGGCTGGCACCTTTAGACTAGGAGCAATGGCTGGACGTTCACAATTTCGGTGTGGAGCTCTGGCCAGATTGAGCAGGAGAGCGAGTGTATGTTGGAACCTTTAGTAGTCTAAAGAAGTTCAGAGCCCAAGTGTTTGTGGTTCGTTTGAGAGGTTACCAGTGGGAGATGAGGACCAGCAAGAGCTTTCAGGGCTGGAACCTTCAGTCTAGGAGCAATCGGTGGACGTTCAAAATTTCAGTGTTGAGCTCTGACGTGAATTAGCGAGGGGAAGCGATGATACGTCTGGACCTTTGAGTGTCTAAAGAAGTTCAGAGCCCAAGTATTTGTGGTTCGTTTGAGAGGTTACCAGTGGGAGATGAGGACCAGCAAGAGCTTTCAGGGCTGGCACCTTTAGACTAGGAGCAATCGCTGGACGTTCGCAATTTCAGATTTGAGCTCTGACGTGAATAAGCGAGGGGAAGCGATGATACGTCTGGCCCTTTGAGTGTCTAAACAATTTCAGAGCCCAAGTGTTTGTGGTTCGTTTGAGAGGTTACCAGTGGGAGATGAGGACCAGCAAGAGCTTTCAGGGCTGGCACCTTTAGACTAGGAGCAATCACTGGACCTTTGCAATGTCGGTGTAGAGCTCTGGCCAGATTGAGCAGGAGATTGAGTGTATGTTGGAACCTTTAGTAGTGTAAACAAGTTCAGAGCCCAAGTGTTTGCAGTTCGTTTGAGAGGTTACCAGTGGGAGATGAGGAGCAGCAAGAGCTTTCAGGGCTGGCACCTTCAGTCTAGGAGCAATCGGTGGACGTTCTCAATTTCAGTCTTGAGCTCTGACGTGAACTAGCGAGGGGAAGCGATGATACGTCTGCACCTTTGAGAGTCTAAAGAAGTTCAGAGCCCAAGTGTTTGTGGTTCGTTTGAGAGGTTACCAGTGGGAGATGAGGACCAGCATGAGCTTTCAGGGCTGGCACCTTTAGACTAGGAGCAATCGCTGGACGTTCACAATTTCGGTGTGGAGTCCTGGCCAGATTGAGCAGGAGAGAGAGTGAATGTCGGAATCTTTAGTAGTCTAAACAAGTTCAGAGCCCAAGTGTTTGTGGTTCGTTTGAGAGGTTACCA
Organism: Gavia stellata; assembly: GCF_030936135.1. Taxonomy (NCBI): domain Eukaryota; kingdom Metazoa; phylum Chordata; class Aves; order Gaviiformes; family Gaviidae; genus Gavia; species Gavia stellata. The sequence goes on along the minus strand of NW_026776746.1, from coordinate 26,130 downwards.
GTGGGAGATGAGGACCAGCAAGAGCTTTCAGGGCTGGCACCTTTAGACTAGGAGCAATCGCTGGACCTTCACAATTTCGGTGTGGAGCTCTGGCCAGATTGAGCAGGAGAGCGAGTGTATGTTGGAACCTTTAGTAGTCGAAAAAAGTTCAGAGCCCAAGTGTTTGTGGTTCGTTTGAGAGGTTACCAGTGGGAGATGAGGAGCAGCAAGAGCTTTCAGGGCTGGCACCTTCAGTCTAGGAGCAATCGGTGGACGTTCGCAATTTCAGTGTTGAGCTCTGACGTGAACTAGCGAGGGGAAGCGATGATACGTCTGCACCTTTGAGAGTCTAAAGAAGTTCAGAGCCCAAGTGTTTGTGGTTCGTTTGAGAGGTTACCAGTGGGAGATGAGGACCAGCAAGAGCTTTCAGGGCTGGCACCTTTAGACTAGGAGCAATCGCTGGACGTTCTCAATTTCGATGTGGAGTCCTGGCCAGATTGACAAGGAGAGCGAGTGTATGTTGGAACCTTTAGTAGTCTAAACAAGTTCAGAGCCCAAGTGTTTGTGGTTCGTTTGAGAGGTTACCAGTGGGAGATGAGGACCAGCAAGAGCTTTCAGGGCTGGCACCTTTAGACTAGGAGCAATTGCTGGACGTTCACAATTTCGGTGTGGAGCTCTGGCCAGATTGAGCAGGAGATTGAGTGTATGTTGGAACCTTTAGTAGTGTAAACAAGTTCAGAGCCCAAGTGTTTGCGGTTCGTTTGAGAGGTTACCAGTGGGAGATGAGGACCAGCAAGAGCTTTCAGGGCTGGCACCTTTAGACTAGGAGCAATCGCTGGACGTTCGCAATATCGGTGTGGAGCTCTGACGTGAATTAGCGAGGGGAAGCGATGATACGTCTGGACCTTTGAGTGTCTAAAGAAGTTCAGAGCCCAAGTGTTTGTGGTTCGTTTGAGAGGTTACCAGTGGGAGATGAGGACCAGCAAGAGCTTTCAGGGCTGGCACCTTTAGAGTAGGAGCAATCGCTGGACGTTCGCAATTTCAGTGTTGAGCTCTGACGTGAATTAGTGAGTGGAAGCGATGATACGTCTGGACCTTTGAGTGTCTAAAGAAGTTCAGAGCCCAAGTGTTTGTGGTTCGTTTGAGAGGTTCCCAGTGGGAGATGAGGACCAGCAAGAGCTTTCAGGGCTGGCACCTTTAGACTAGGAGCAATCGCTGGACCTTCGCAATGTCGGTGTGGAGCTCTGGCCGGATTGAGCAGGAGATTGAGTGTATGTTGGAACCTTTAGTAGTGTAAACAAGTTCAGAGCCCAAGTGTTTGTGGTTCGTTTGAGAGGTTACCAGTGGGAGATGAGGACCAGCAAGAGCTTTCAGGGCTGGCACCTTCAGCCTAGGAGCAATCGGTGGACGTTCGCAATTTCAGTGTTGAGCTCTGACGTGAACTAGCGAGGGGAAGCGATGATACGTCTGCACCTTTGAGAGTCTAAAGAAGTTCAGAGCCCAAGTGTTTGTGGTTCGTTTGAGAGGTTACCAGTGGGAGATGAGGACCAGCAAGAGCTTTCAGGACTGGCACCTTTAGACTAGGAGCAATCGCTGGACGTTCACAATTTCGGTGTGGAGTCCTGGCCAGATTGAGCAGGAGAGAGAGTGAATGTTGGAACCTTTAGTAGTCTAAACAAGTTCAGAGCCCAAGTGTTTGTGGTTCATTTGAGAGGTTACCAGTGGGAGATGAGGAGCAGCAAGAGCTTTCAGGACTGGCACCTTTAGACTAGGAGCAATCGCTGGACGTTCGCAATATCGGTGTGGAGCTCTGACGTGAATTAGCGAGGGGAAGCGATGATACGTCTGGACATTTGAGTGTCTAAACAAGTTCAGAGCCCAAGTGTTTCTGGTCCGTTTGAGAGGTTAGCAGTGGGAGATGAGGACCAGCAAGAGCTTTCAGGGCTGGCACCTTTAGACTAGGAGCAATCGCTGGACGTTCGCAATTTCAGTGTTGAGCTCTGAGGTGAATTAGCGAGGGGAAGCGATGATACGTCTGGACCTTTGAGTATCTAAAGAAGTTCAGAGCCCAAGTGTTTGTGGTTCGTTTGAGAGGTTACCAGTGGGAGATGAGGAGCAGCAAGAGCTTTCAGGGCTGGCACCTTTAGACTAGGAGCAATCGCTGGACGTTCGCAATTTCAGTGTTGAGCTCTGACGTGAATTAGTGAGTGGAAGCAATGATACGTCTGGACCTTTGAGTGTCTAAAGAAGTTCAGAGCCCAAGTGTTTGTGGTTCGTTTGAGAGGTTCCCAGTGGGAGATGAGGACCAGCAAGAGCTTTCAGGGCTGGCACCTTTAGACTAGGAGCAATCGCTGGACGTTCACAATTTCGGTGTGGAGCTCTGGCCAGATTGAGCAGGAGAGCGAGTGTATGTTGGAACCTTTAGTAGTCTAAACACGTTCAGAGCCCAAGTGTTTGTGGTTCGTTTGAGAGGTTACCAGTGGGAGATGAGGACCAGCAAGAGCTTTCAGGGCTGGCACCTTTAGACTAGGAGCAATCGCTGGACGTTCACAATTTCGGTGTGGAGCTCTGGCCAGATTGAGCAGGAGATTGAGTGTATGTTGGAACCTTTAGTAGTCGAAAAAAGTTCAGAGCCCAAGTGTTTGTGGTTCGTTTGAGAGGTTACCAGTGGGAGATGAGGAGCAGCAAGAGCTTTCAGGGCTGGCACCTTCAGTCTAGGAGCAATCGGTGGACGTTCGCAATTTCAGTGTTGAGCTCTGACGTGAACTAGCGAGGGGAAGCGATGATACGTCTGCACCTTTGAGAGTCTAAAGAAGTTCAGAGCCCAAGTGTTTGTGGTTCGTTTGAGAGGTTACCAGTGGGAGATGAGGAGCAGCAAGAGCTTTCAGGGCTGGCACCTTTAGACTAGGAGCAATCGCTGGACGTTCACAATTTCGGTGTGGAGTCCTGGCCAGATTGAGCAGGAGAGAGAGTGAATGTTGGAATCTTTAGTAGTCTAAACAAGTTCAGAGCCCAAGTGTTTGTGGTTCGTTTGAGAGGTTACCAGTGGGAGATGAGGACCAGCAAGAGCTTTCAGGGCTGGCACCTTTAGACTAGGAGCAATCGCTGGACGTTCACAATTTCGGTGTGGAGCTCTGGCCAGATTGAGCAGGAGATTGAGTGTATGTTGGAACCTTTACCAGTCTAAACAAGTTCAGAGCCCAAGTGTTTGTGGTTCGTTTGAGAGGTTACCAGTGGGAGATGAGGAGCAGCAAGAGCTTTCAGGGCTGGCACCTTTAGACTAGGAGCAATTGCTGGACGTTCACAATTTCGGTGTGGAGCTCTGGCCAGATTGAGCAGGAGATTGAGTTTATGTTGGAACCTTTAGTAGTGTAAACAAGTTCAGAGCCCAAGTGTTTGCGGTTCGTTTGAGAGGTTACCAGTGGGAGATGAGGACCAGCAAGAGCTTTCAGGGCTGGCACCTTTAGACTAGGAGCAATCGCTGGACGTTCGCAATATCGGTGTGGAGCTCTGACGTGAATTAGCGAGGGGAAGCGATGATACGTCTGGACATTTGAGTGTCTAAACAAGTTCAGAGCCCAAGTGTTTGTGGTTCGTTTGAGAGGTTACCAGTGGGAGATGAGGACCAGCAAGAGCTTTCAGGGCTGGCACCTTTAGAGTAGGAGCAATCGCTGGACGTTCGCAATTTCAGTGTTGAGCTCTGACGTGAATTAGTGAGTGGAAGCGATGATACGTCTGGACCTTTGAGTGTCTAAAGAAGTTCAGAGCCCAAGTGTTTGTGGTTCGTTTGAGAGGTTCCCAGTGGGAGATGAGGACCAGCAAGAGCTTTCAGGGCTGGCACCTTTAGACTAGGAGCAATCGCTGGACCTTCGCAATGTCGGTGTGGAGCTCTGGCCGGATTGAGCAGGAGATTGAGTGTATGTTGGAACCTTTAGTAGTGTAAACAAGTTCAGAGCCCAAGTGTTTGTGGTTCGTTTGAGAGGTTACCAGTGGGAGATGAGGACCAGCAAGAGCTTTCAGGGCTGGCACCTTCAGCCTAGGAGCAATCGGTGGACGTTCGCAATTTCAGTGTTGAGCTCTGACGTGAACTAGCGAGGGGAAGCGATGATACGTCTGCACCTTTGAGAGTCTAAAGAAGTTCAGAGCCCAAGTGTTTGTGGTTCGTTTGAGAGGTTACCAGTGGGAGATGAGGACCAGCAAGAGCTTTCAGGACTGGCACCTTTAGACTAGGAGCAATCGCTGGACGTTCACAATTTCGGTGTGGAGTCCTGGCCAGATTGAGCAGGAGAGAGAGTGAATGTTGGAACCTTTAGTAGTCTAAACAAGTTCAGAGCCCAAGTGTTTGTGGTTCATTTGAGAGGTTACCAGTGGGAGATGAGGAGCAGCAAGAGCTTTCAGGACTGGCACCTTTAGACTAGGAGCAATCGCTGGACGTTCGCAATATCGGTGTGGAGCTCTGACGTGAATTAGCGAGGGGAAGCGATGATACGTCTGGACATTTGAGTGTCTAAACAAGTTCAGAGCCCAAGTGTTTCTGGTCCGTTTGAGAGGTTAGCAGTGGGAGATGAGGACCAGCAAGAGCTTTCAGGGCTGGCACCTTTAGACTAGGAGCAATCGCTGGACGTTCGCAATTTCAGTGTTGAGCTCTGAGGTGAATTAGCGAGGGGAAGCGATGATACGTCTGGACCTTTGAGTATCTAAAGAAGTTCAGAGCCCAAGTGTTTGTGGTTCGTTTGAGAGGTTACCAGTGGGAGATGAGGAGCAGCAAGAGCTTTCAGGGCTGGCACCTTTAGACTAGGAGCAATCGCTGGACGTTCGCAATTTCAGTGTTGAGCTCTGACGTGAATTAGTGAGTGGAAGCAATGATACGTCTGGACCTTTGAGTGTCTAAAGAAGTTCAGAGCCCAAGTGTTTGTGGTTCGTTTGAGAGGTTCCCAGTGGGAGATGAGGACCAGCAAGAGCTTTCAGGGCTGGCACCTTTAGACTAGGAGCAATCGCTGGACGTTCACAATTTCGGTGTGGAGCTCTGGCCAGATTGAGCAGGAGAGCGAGTGTATGTTGGAACCTTTAGTAGTCTAAACACGTTCAGAGCCCAAGTGTTTGTGGTTCGTTTGAGAGGTTACCAGTGGGAGATGAGGACCAGCAAGAGCTTTCAGGGCTGGCACCTTTAGACTAGGAGCAATCGCTGGACGTTCACAATTTCGGTGTGGAGCTCTGGCCAGATTGAGCAGGAGATTGAGTGTATGTTGGAACCTTTAGTAGTCGAAAAAAGTTCAGAGCCCAAGTGTTTGTGGTTCGTTTGAGAGGTTACCAGTGGGAGATGAGGAGCAGCAAGAGCTTTCAGGGCTGGCACCTTCAGTCTAGGAGCAATCGGTGGACGTTCGCAATTTCAGTGTTGAGCTCTGACGTGAACTAGCGAGGGGAAGCGATGATACGTCTGCACCTTTGAGAGTCTAAAGAAGTTCAGAGCCCAAGTGTTTGTGGTTCGTTTGAGAGGTTACCAGTGGGAGATGAGGAGCAGCAAGAGCTTTCAGGGCTGGCACCTTTAGACTAGGAGCAATCGCTGGACGTTCACAATTTCGGTGTGGAGTCCTGGCCAGATTGAGCAGGAGAGAGAGTGAATGTTGGAATCTTTAGTAGTCTAAACAAGTTCAGAGCCCAAGTGTTTGTGGTTCGTTTGAGAGGTTACCAGTGGGAGATGAGGACCAGCAAGAGCTTTCAGGGCTGGCACCTTTAGACTAGGAGCAATCGCTGGACGTTCACAATTTCGGTGTGGAGCTCTGGCCAGATTGAGCAGGAGATTGAGTGTATGTTGGAACCTTTACCAGTCTAAACAAGTTCAGAGCCCAAGTGTTTGTGGTTCGTTTGAGAGGTTACCAGTGGGAGATGAGGAGCAGCAAGAGCTTTCAGGGCTGGCACCTTTAGACTAGGAGCAATTGCTGGACGTTCACAATTTCGGTGTGGAGCTCTGGCCAGATTGAGCAGGAGATTGAGTTTATGTTGGAACCTTTAGTAGTGTAAACAAGTTCAGAGCCCAAGTGTTTGCGGTTCGTTTGAGAGGTTACCAGTGGGAGATGAGGACCAGCAAGAGCTTTCAGGGCTGGCACCTTTAGACTAGGAGCAATCGCTGGACGTTCGCAATTTCAGTGTTGAGCTCTGACGTGAATTAGTGAGTGGAAGCGATGATACGTCTGGACCTTTGAGTGTCTAAAGAAGTTCAGAGCCCAAGTGTTTGTGGTTCGTTTGAGAGGTTACCAGTGGGAGATGAGGACCAGCAAGAGCTTTCAGGGCTGGCACCTTTAGACTAGGAGCAATCGCTGGACCTTCGCAATGTCGGTGTGGAGCTCTGGCCAGATTGAGCAGGAGAGCGAGTGTATGTTGGAACCTTTAGTAGTCTAAACAAGTTCAGAGCCCAAGTGTTTGTGGTTCGTTTGAGAGGTTACCAGTAGGAGATGAGGACCAGCAAGAGCTTTCAGGACTGGCACCTTTAGACTAGGAGCAATCGCTGGACGTTCGTAATTTCAGATTTGAGCTCTGACGTGAAGTAGCGAGGGGAAGCGATGATACGTCTGGACCTTTGAGTGTCTAAAGAAGTTCAGAGCCCAAGTGTTTGTGGTTCGTTTGAGAGGTTACCAGTGGGAGATGAGAACCAGCAAGAGCTTTCAGGGCTGGCACCTTTAGACTAGGAGCAATTGCTGGACGTTCACAATTTCGGTGTGGAGCTCTGGCCAGATTGAGCAGGAGAGCGAGTGTATGTTGGAACCTTTAGTAGTTTAAACAAGTTCAGAGCCCAAGTGTTTGTGGTTCGTTTGAGAGGTTACCAGTGGGAGATGAGGAGCAGCAAGAGCTTTCAGGGCTGGCACCTTTAGACTAGGAGCAATCGCTGGACGTTCTCAATTTCAGTGTTGAGCTCTGACGTGAACTAGCGAGGGGAAGCGATGATACGTCTGCACCTTTGAGAGTCTAAAGAAGTTCAGAGCCCAAGTGTTTGTGGTTCGTTTGAGAGGTTACCAGTGGGAGATGAGGACCAGCAAGAGCTTTCAGGGCTGGCACCTTTAGACTAGGAGCAATCGCTGGACATTCGCAATTTCAGTGTTGAGCTCTGAGGTGAATTAGCGAGGGGAAGCGATGATACGTCTGGCCCTTTGAGTGTCTAAAGAAGTTCAGAGCCAAGTGTTTGTGGTTCGTTTGAGAGGTTACCAGTGGGAGATGAGAACCAGCAAGAGCTTTCAGGGCTGGCACCTTTAGACTAGGAGCAATTGCTGGACGTTCACAATTTCGGTGTGGAGTCCTGGCCAGATTGAGCAGGAGAGCGAGTGTATGTTGGAACCTTTAGTAGTCTAAAGAAGTTCAGAGCCCAAGTGTTTGTGGTTCGTTTGAGAGGTTACCAGTGGGAGATGAGGACCAGCAAGAGCTTTCAGGGCTGGCACCTTCAGTGTAGGAGCAATCGGTGGACGTTCGCAATTTCAGTGTTGAGCTCTGACGTGAACTAGCGAGGGGAAGCGATGATACGTCTGCACCTTTGAGAGTCTAAAGAAGTTCAGAGCCCAAGTGTTTGTGGTTCGTTTGAGAGGTTACCAGTGGGAGATGAGGACCAGCAAGAGCTTTCAGGGCTGGCACCTTTAGAGTAGGAGCAATCGCTGGACGTTCGCAATTTCAGTGTTGAGCTCTGACGTGAATTAGTGAGTGGAAGCGATGATACGTCTGGACCTTTGAGTGTCTAAAGAAGTTCAGAGCCCAAGTGTTTGTGGTTCGTTTGAGAGGTTACCAGTGGGAGATGAGGAGCAGCAAGAGCTTTCAGGGCTGGCACCTTTAGACTAGGAGCAATCGCTGGACCTTTGCAATGTCGGTGTGGAGTCCTGGCCAGATTGAGCAGGAGAGCGAGTGTATGTTGGAACCTTTAGTAGTCTAAACAAGTTCAGAGCCCAAGTGTTTGTGGTTCGTTTGAGAGGTTACCAGTGGGAGATGAGGACCAGCAAGAGCTTTCAGGGCTGGCACCTTTAGAGTAGGAGCAATCGCTGGACGTTCGCAATTTCAGTGTTGAGCTCTGACGTGAATTAGTGAGTGGAAGCGATGATACGTCTGGACATTTGAGTGTCTAAAGAAGTTCAGAGCCCAAGTGTTTGTGGTTCGTTTGAGAGGTTACCAGTGGGAGATGAGGACCAGTAAGAGCTTTCAGGGCTGGCACCTTTAGACTAGGAGCAATCGCTGGACCTTCGCAATGTCGGTGTGGAGCTCTGGCCAGATTGAGCAGGAGATTGAGTGTATGTTGGAACCTTTAGTAGTGTAAACAAGTTCAGAGCCCAAGTGTTTGTGGTTCGTTTGAGAGGTTACCAGTGGGAGATGAGGACCAGCAAGAGCTTTCAGGGCTGGCACCTTTAGAGTAGGAGCAATCGCTGGACATTCGCAATTTCAGTGTTGAGCTCTGAGGTGAATTAGCGAGGGGAAGCGATGATACGTCTGGCCCTTTGAGTGTCTAAAGAAGTTCAGAGCCAAGTGTTTGTGGTTCGTTTGAGAGGTTACCAGTGGGAGATGAGAACCAGCAAGAGCATTCAGGGCTGGCACCTTTAGACTAGGAGCAATTGCTGGACGTTCACAATTTCGGTGTGGAGTCCTGGCCAGATTGAGCAGGAGAGCGAGTGTATGTTGGAACCTTTAGTAGTCTAAACAAGTTCAGAGCCCAAGTGTTTGTGGTTCGTTTGAGAGGTTACCAGTGGGAGATGAGGACCAGCAAGAGCTTTCAGGGCTGGCACCTTCAGTCTAGGAGCAATCGGTGGACGTTCGCAATTTCAGTGTTGAGCTCTGACGTGAACTAGCGAGGGGAAGCGATGATACGTCTGCACCTTTGAGAGTCTAAAGAAGTTCAGAGCCCAAGTGTTTGTGGTTCGTTTGAGAGGTTACCAGTGGGAGATGAGGACCAGCAAGAGCTTTCAGGGCTGGCACCTTTAGAGTAGGAGCAATCGCTGGACGTTCGCAATTTCAGTGTTGAGCTCTGACGTGAATTAGTGAGTGGAAGCGATGATACGTCTGGACCTTTGAGTGTCTAAAGAAGTTCAGAGCCCAAGTGTTTGTGGTTCGTTTGAGAGGTTACCAGTGGGAGATGAGGACCAGCAAGAGCTTTCAGGGCTGGCACCTTTAGACTAGGAGCAATCGCTGGACCTTTGCAATGTCGGTGTGGAGCTCTGGCCAGATTGAGCAGGAGATTGAGTGTATGTTGGAACCTTTAGTAGTGTAAACAAGTTCAGAGCCCAAGTGTTTGTGGTTCGTTTGAGAGGTTACCAGTGGGAGATGAGGACCAGCAAGAGCTTTCAGGACTGGCACCTTTAGACTAGGAGCAATCGCTGGACGTTCTCAATTTCAGATTTGAGCTCTGACGTGAAGTAGCGAGGGGAAGCGATGATACGTCTGGACCTTTGAGTGTCTAAAGAAGTTCAGAGCCCAAGTGTTTGTGGTTCGTTTGAGAGGTTACCAGTGGGAGATGAGAACCAGCAAGAGCTTTCAGGGCTGGCACCTTTAGACTAGGAGCAATTGCTGGACGTTCACAATTTCGGTGTGGAGTCCTGGCCAGATTGAGCAGGAGAGCGAGTGTATGTTGGAACCTTTAGTAGTCTAAAGAAGTTCAGAGCCCAAGTGTTTGTGGTTCGTTTGAGAGGTTACCAGTGGGAGATGAGGACCAGCAAGAGCTTTCAGGGCTGGCACCTTTAGAGTAGGAGCAATCGCTGGACGTTCGCAATTTCAGTGTTGAGCTCTGACGTGAATTAGTGAGTGGAAGCGATGATACGTCTGGCCCTTTGAGTGTCTAAAGAAGTTCAGAGCCCAAGTGTTTGTGGTTCGTTTGAGAGGTTACCAGTGGGAGATGAGGAGCAGCAAGAGCTTTCAGGGCTGGCACCTTTAGACTAGGAGCAATCGCTGGACGTTCACAATTTCGGTGTGGAGCTCTGGCCAGATTGAGCAGGAGATTGAGTGTATGTTGGAACCTTTAGTAGTGTAAACAAGTTCAGAGCCCAAGTGTTTGTGGTTCGTTTGAGAGGTTACCAGTGGGAGATGAGGACCAGCAAGAGCTTTCAGGACTGGCACCTTTAGACTAGGAGCAATCGCTGGACGTTCTCAATTTCAGATTTGAGCTCTGACGTGAAGTAGCGAGGGGAAGCGATGATACGTCTGGCCCTTTGAGTGTCTAAAGAAGTTCAGAGCCCAAGTGTTTGTGGTTCGTTTGAGAGGTTACCAGTGGGAGATGAGAACCAGCAAGAGCTTTCAGGGCTGGCACCTTTAGACTAGGAGCAATTGCTGGACGTTCACAATTTCGGTGTGGAGTCCTGGCCAGATTGAGCAGGAGAGCGAGTGTATGTTGGAACCTTTAGTAGTCTAAACAAGTTCAGAGCCCAAGTGTTTGTGGTTCGTTTGAGAGGTTACCAGTGGGAGATGAGGACCAGCAAGAGCTTTCAGGGCTGGCACCTTTAGAGTAGGAGCAATCGCTGGACGTTCGCAATTTCAGTGTTGAGCTCTGACGTGAATTAGTGAGTGGAAGCGATGATACGTCTGGACATTTGAGTGTCTAAAGAAGTTCAGAGCCCAAGTGTTTGTGGTTCGTTTGAGAGGTTACCAGTGGGAGATGAGGAGCAGCAAGAGCTTTCAGGGCTGGCACCTTTAGACTAGGAGCAATCGCTGGACGTTCACAATTTCGGTGTGGAGCTCTGGCCAGATTGAGCAGGAGATTGAGTGTATGTTGGAACCTTTAGTAGTGTAAACAAGTTCAGAGCCCAAGTGTTTGTGGTTCGTTTGAGAGGTTACCAGTGGGAGATGAGGACCAGCAAGAGCTTTCAGGACTGGCACCTTTAGACTAGGAGCAATCGCTGGACGTTCTCAATTTCAGATTTGAGCTCTGACGTGAAGTAGCGAGGGGAAGCGATGATACGTCTGGCCCTTTGAGTGTCTAAAGAAGTTCAGAGCCCAAGTGTTTGTGGTTCGTTTGAGAGGTTACCAGTGGGAGATGAGAACCAGCAAGAGCTTTCAGGGCTGGCACCTTTAGACTAGGAGCAATTGCTGGACGTTCACAATTTCGGTGTGGAGTCCTGGCCAGATTGAGCAGGAGAGCGAGTGTATGTTGGAACCTTTAGTAGTCTAAACAAGTTCAGAGCCCAAGTGTTTGTGGTTCGTTTGAGAGGTTACCAGTGGGAGATGAGGACCAGCAAGAGCTTTCAGGGCTGGCACCTTTAGAGTAGGAGCAATCGCTGGACGTTCGCAATTTCAGTGTTGAGCTCTGACGTGAATTAGTGAGTGGAAGCGATGATACGTCTGGACATTTGAGTGTCTAAAGAAGTTCAGAGCCCAAGTGTTTGTGGTTCGTTTGAGAGGTTACCAGTGGGAGATGAGGACCAGTAAGAGCTTTCAGGGCTGGCACCTTTAGACTAGGAGCAATCGCTGGACCTTCGCAATGTCGGTGTGGAGCTCTGGCCAGATTGAGCAGGAGATTGAGTGTATGTTGGAACCTTTAGTAGTGTAAACAAGTTCAGAGCCCAAGTGTTTGTGGTTCGTTTGAGAGGTTACCAGTGGGAGATGAGGACCAGCAAGAGCTTTCAGGGCTGGCACCTTTAGAGTAGGAGCAATCGCTGGACGTTCGCAATTTCAGTGTTGAGCTCTGACGTGAATTAGTGAGTGGAAGCGATGATACGTCTGGCCCTTTGAGTGTCTAAAGAAGTTCAGAGCCCAAGTGTTTGTGGTTCGTTTGAGAGGTTACCAGTGGGAGATGAGGAGCAGCAAGAGCTTTCAGGGCTGGCACCTTTAGACTAGGAGCAATCGCTGGACGTTCACAATTTCGGTGTGCAGCTCTGGCCAGATTGAGCAGGAGATTGAGTGTATGTTGGAACCTTTAGTAGTGTAAACAAGTTCAGAGCCCAAGTGTTTGTGGTTCGTTTGAGAGGTTACCAGTGGGAGATGAGGACCAGCAAGAGCTTTCAGGACTGGCACCTTTAGACTAGGAGCAATCGCTGGACGTTCTCAATTTCAGATTTGAGCTCTGACGTGAAGTAGCGAGGGGAAGCGATGATACGTCTGGCCCTTTGAGTGTCTAAAGAAGTTCAGAGCCCAAGTGTTTGTGGTTCGTTTGAGAGGTTACCAGTGGGAGATGAGAACCAGCAAGAGCTTTCAGGGCTGGCACCTTTAGACTAGGAGCAATTGCTGGACGTTCACAATTTCGGTGTGGAGTCCTGGCCAGATTGAGCAGGAGAGCGAGTGTATGTTGGAACCTTTAGTAGTCTAAACAAGTTCAGAGCCCAAGTGTTTGTGGTTCGTTTGAGAGGTTACCAGTGGGAGATGAGGACCAGCAAGAGCTTTCAGGGCTGGCACCTTTAGAGTAGGAGCAATCGCTGGACGTTCGCAATTTCAGTGTTGAGCTCTGACGTGAATTAGTGAGTGGAAGCGATGATACGTCTGGACATTTGAGTGTCTAAAGAAGTTCAGAGCCCAAGTGTTTGTGGTTCGTTTGAGAGGTTACCAGTGGGAGATGAGGACCAGTAAGAGCTTTCAGGGCTGGCACCTTTAGACTAGGAGCAATCGCTGGACCTTCGCAATGTCGGTGTGGAGCTCTGGCCAGATTGAGCAGGAGATTGAGTGTATGTTGGAACCTTTAGTAGTGTAAACAAGTTCAGAGCCCAAGTGTTTGTGGTTCGTTTGAGAGGTTAGCAGTGGGAGATGAGGACCAGCAAGAGCTTTCAGGGCTGGCACCTTTAGAGTAGGAGCAATCGCTGGACATTCGCAATTTCAGTGTTGAGCTCTGAGGTGAATTAGCGAGGGGAAGCGATGATACGTCTGGCCCTTTGAGTGTCTAAAGAAGTTCAGAGCCAAGTGTTTGTGGTTCGTTTGAGAGGTTACCAGTGGGAGATGAGAACCAGCAAGAGCATTCAGGGCTGGCACCTTTAGACTAGGAGCAATTGCTGGACGTTCACAATTTCGGTGTGGAGTCCTGGCCAGATTGAGCAGGAGAGCGAGTGTATGTTGGAACCTTTAGTAGTCTAAAGAAGTTCAGAGCCCAAGTGTTTGTGGTTCGTTTGAGAGGTTACCAGTGGGAGATGAGGACCAGCAAGAGCTTTCAGGGCTGGCACCTTCAGTCTAGGAGCAATCGGTGGACGTTCGCAATTTCAGTGTTGAGCTCTGACGTGAACTAGCGAGGGGAAGCGATGATACGTCTGCACCTTTGAGAGTCTAAAGAAGTTCAGAGCCCAAGTGTTTGTGGTTCGTTTGAGAGGTTACCAGTGGGAGATGAGGACCAGCAAGAGCTTTCAGGGCTGGCACCTTTAGAGTAGGAGCAATCGCTGGACGTTCGCAATTTCAGTGTTGAGCTCTGACGTGAATTAGTGAGTGGAAGCGATGATACGTCTGGCCCTTTGAGTGTCTAAAGAAGTTCAGAGCCCAAGTGTTTGTGGTTCGTTTGAGAGGTTACCAGTGGGAGATGAGGAGCAGCAAGAGCTTTCAGGGCTGGCACCTTTAGACTAGGAGCAATCGCTGGACGTTCACAATTTCGGTGTGGAGCTCTGGCCAGATTGAGCAGGAGATTGAGTGTATGTTGGAACCTTTAGTAGTGTAAACAAGTTCAGAGCCCAAGTGTTTGTGGTTCGTTTGAGAGGTTACCAGTGGGAGATGAGGACCAGCAAGAGCTTTCAGGACTGGCACCTTTAGACTAGGAGCAATCGCTGGACGTTCTCAATTTCAGATTTGAGCTCTGACGTGAAGTAGCGAGGGGAAGCGATGATACGTCTGGCCCTTTGAGTGTCTAAAGAAGTTCAGAGCCCAAGTGTTTGTGGTTCGTTTGAGAGGTTACCAGTGGGAGATGAGAACCAGCAAGAGCTTTCAGGGCTGGCACCTTTAGACTAGGAGCAATTGCTGGACGTTCACAATTTCGGTGTGGAGTCCTGGCCAGATTGAGCAGGAGAGCGAGTGTATGTTGGAACCTTTAGTAGTCTAAACAAGTTCAGAGCCCAAGTGTTTGTGGTTCGTTTGAGAGGTTACCAGTGGGAGATGAGGACCAGCAAGAGCTTTCAGGGCTGGCACCTTTAGAGTAGGAGCAATCGCTGGACGTTCGCAATTTCAGTGTTGAGCTCTGACGTGAATTAGTGAGTGGAAGCGATGATACGTCTGGACATTTGAGTGTCTAAAGAAGTTCAGAGCCCAAGTGTTTGTGGTTCGTTTGAGAGGTTACCAGTGGGAGATGAGGACCAGTAAGAGCTTTCAGGGCTGGCACCTTTAGACTAGGAGCAATCGCTGGACCTTCGCAATGTCGGTGTGGAGCTCTGGCCAGATTGAGCAGGAGATTGAGTGTATGTTGGAACCTTTAGTAGTGTAAACAAGTTCAGAGCCCAAGTGTTTGTGGTTCGTTTGAGAGGTTACCAGTGGGAGATGAGGACCAGCAAGAGCTTTCAGGGCTGGCACCTTTAGAGTAGGAGCAATCGCTGGACATTCGCAATTTCAGTGTTGAGCTCTGAGGTGAATTAGCGAGGGGAAGCGATGATACGTCTGGCCCTTTGAGTGTCTAAAGAAGTTCAGAGCCCAAGTGTTTGTGGTTCGTTTGAGAGGTTACCAGTGGGAGATGAGAACCAGCAAGAGCATTCAGGGCTGGCACCTTTAGACTAGGAGCAATTGCTGGACGTTCACAATTTCGGTGTGGAGTCCTGGCCAGATTGAGCAGGAGAGCGAGTGTATGTTGGAACCTTTAGTAGTCTAAAGAAGTTCAGAGCCCAAGTGTTTGTGGTTCGTTTGAGAGGTTACCAGTGGGAGATGAGGACCAGCAAGAGCTTTCAGGGCTGGCACCTTCAGTCTAGGAGCAATCGGTGGACGTTCGCAATTTCAGTGTTGAGCTCTGACGTGAACTAGCGAGGGGAAGCGATGATACGTCTGCACCTTTGAGAGTCTAAAGAAGTTCAGAGCCCAAGTGTTTGTGGTTCGTTTGAGAGGTTACCAGTGGGAGATGAGGAGCAGCAAGAGCTTTCAGGGCTGGCACCTTTAGAGTAGGAGCAATCGCTGGACGTTCGCAATTTCAGTGTTGAGCTCTGACGTGAATTAGTGAGTGGAAGCGATGATACGTCTGGACATTTGAGTGTCTAAAGAAGTTCAGAGCCCAAGTGTTTGTGGTTCGTTTGAGAGGTTACCAGTGGGAGATGAGGACCAGTAAGAGCTTTCAGGGCTGGCACCTTTAGACTAGGAGCAATCGCTGGACCTTCGCAATGTCGGTGTGGAGCTCTGGCCAGATTGAGCAGGAGATTGAGTGTATGTTGGAACCTTTAGTAGTGTAAACAAGTTCAGAGCCCAAGTGTTTGTGGTTCGTTTGAGAGGTTACCAGTGGGAGATGAGGACCAGCAAGAGCTTTCAGGGCTGGCACCTTTAGAGTAGGAGCAATCGCTGGACATTCGCAATTTCAGTGTTGAGCTCTGAGGTGAATTAGCGAGGGGAAGCGATGATACGTCTGGCCCTTTGAGTGTCTAAAGAAGTTCAGAGCCAAGTGTTTGTGGTTCGTTTGAGAGGTTACCAGTGGGAGATGAGAACCAGCAAGAGCATTCAGGGCTGGCACCTTTAGACTAGGAGCAATTGCTGGACGTTCACAATTTCGGTGTGGAGTCCTGGCCAGATTGAGCAGGAGAGCGAGTGTATGTTGGAACCTTTAGTAGTCTAAAGAAGTTCAGAGCCCAAGTGTTTGTGGTTCGTTTGAGAGGTTACCAGTGGGAGATGAGGACCAGCAAGAGCTTTCAGGGCTGGCACCTTCAGTCTAGGAGCAATCGGTGGACGTTCGCAATTTCAGTGTTGAGCTCTGACGTGAACTAGCGAGGGGAAGCGATGATACGTCTGCACCTTTGAGAGTCTAAAGAAGTTCAGAGCCCAAGTGTTTGTGGTTCGTTTGAGAGGTTACCAGTGGGAGATGAGGAGCAGCAAGAGCTTTCAGGGCTGGCACCTTTAGAGTAGGAGCAATCGCTGGACGTTCGCAATTTCAGTGTTGAGCTCTGAC
Source organism: Gavia stellata (assembly GCF_030936135.1). Classification (NCBI taxonomy): domain Eukaryota; kingdom Metazoa; phylum Chordata; class Aves; order Gaviiformes; family Gaviidae; genus Gavia; species Gavia stellata. Next base: position 10,160 of record NW_026776746.1, on the reverse strand, counting down.
GTGAATTAGTGAGTGGAAGCGATGATACGTCTGGACCTTTGAGTGTCTAAAGAAGTTCAGAGCCCAAGTGTTTGTGGTTCGTTTGAGAGGTTACCAGTGGGAGATGAGGACCAGCAAGAGCTTTCAGGGCTGGCACCTTTAGACTAGGAGCAATCGCTGGACCTTTGCAATGTCGGTGTGGAGCTCTGGCCAGATTGAGCAGGAGATTGAGTGTATGTTGGAACCTTTAGTAGTGTAAACAAGTTCAGAGCCCAAGTGTTTGTGGTTCGTTTGAGAGTGTTACCAGTGGGAGATGAGGACCAGCAAGAGCTTTCAGGACTGGCACCTTTAGACTAGGAGCAATCGCTGGACGTTCTCAATTTCAGATTTGAGCTCTGACGTGAAGTAGCGAGGGGAAGCGATGATACGTCTGGCCCTTTTGAGTGTCTAAAGAAGTTCAGAGCCCAAGTGTTTGTGGTTCGTTTGAGAGGTTACCAGTGGGAGATGAGAACCAGCAAGAGCTTTCAGGGCTGGCACCTTTAGACTAGGAGCAATTGCTGGACGTTTCACAATTTCGGTGTGGAGTCCTGGCCAGATTGAGCAGGAGAGCGAGTGTATGTTGGAACCTTTAGTAGTCTAAACAAGTTCAGAGCCCAAGTGTTTGTGGTTCGTTTGAGAGGTTACCAGTGGGAGATGAGGGACCAGCAAGAGCTTTCAGGGCTGGCACCTTTAGAGTAGGAGCAATCGCTGGACGTTCGCAATTTCAGTGTTGAGCTCTGACGTGAATTAGTGAGTGGAAGCGATGATACGTCTGGACATTTGAGTGTCTAAAGAAGTTCAGAGCCCAAGTGTTTGTGGTTCGTTTGAGAGGTTACCAGTGGGAGATGAGGACAGTAAGAGCTTTCAGGGCTGGCACCTTTAGACTAGGAGCAATCGCTGGACCTTCGCAATGTCGGTGTGGAGCTCTGGCCAGATTGAGCAGGAGATTGAGTGTATGTTGGAACCTTTAGTAGTGTAAACAAGTTCAGAGCCCAAGTGTTTGTGGTTCGTTTGAGAGGTTACCAGTGGGAGATGAGGACCAGCAAGAGCTTTCAGGGCTGGCACCTTTAGACTAGGAGCAATCGCTGGACATTCGCAATTTCAGTGTTGAGCTCTGAGGTGAATTAGCGAGGGGAAGCGATGATACGTCTGGCCCTATTGAGTGTCTAAGAAGTTCAGAGCCAAGTGTTTGTGGTTCGTTTGAGAGGTTACCAGTGGGAGATGAGAACCAGCAAGAGCATTCAGGGCTGGCACCTTCAGTCTAGGAGCAATCGCTGGACGTTCTCAATTTCAGATTTGAGCTCTGACGTGAAGTAGCGAGGGGAAGCGATGATACGTCTGGACCTTTGAGTGTCTAAAGAAGTTCAGAGCCCAAGTGTTTGTGGTTCGTTTGAGAGGTTACCAGTGGGAGATGAGAACCAGCAAGAGCTTTCAGGGCTGGCACCTTTAGACTAGGAGCAATTGCTGGACGTTCACAATTTCGGTGTGGAGCTCTGGCAGATTGAGCAGGGAGAGCGAGTGTATGTTGGAACCTTTAGTAGTTTAAAACAAGTTCAGAGCCCAAGTGTTTGTGGTTCGTTTGAGAGGTTACCAGTGGGAGATGAGGAGCAGCAAGAGCTTTCAGGGCTGGCACCTTTAGACTAGGAGCAATCGCTGGACGTTCCTCAATTTCAGTGTTGAGCTCTGACGTGAACTAGCGAGGGGAAGCGATGATACGTCTGCACCTTTGAGAGTCTAAAGAAGTTCAGAGCCCAAGTGTTTGTGGTTCGTTTGAGAGGTTACCAGTGGGAGATGAGGACCTAGCAAGAGCTTTGAGGGCTGGCACCTTTAGACTAGGAGCAATCGCTGGACGTTCGGCAAATTCAGATTTGAGCTCTGACGTGAACTAGCGAGGGGAAGCGATGATACGTCTGGACCTTTGAGTGTCTAAACAATTTCAGAGGCCCAAGTGTTTGTGGTTCGTTTTGAGAGGTTACCAGTGGGAGATGAGGAGCAGCAAGAGCTTTCAGGGCTGGCACCTTCAGTCTAGAGCAATCGGTGGACGTTCGCAATTTCAGTGTTGACTCTGACGTGAATTAGTGAGTGGAAGCGATGATACGTCTGCACCTTTGAGTGTCTAAAGAAGTTCAGAGCCCAAATGTTTGTGGGTTCGTTTGAGAGGTTACCAGTGGGAGATGAGGAGCAGCAAGAGCTTTCAGGGCTGGCACCTTTAGACTAGGAGCAACCGCTGGACGTTCGAATTTCACGGTTTCGCTCTGACTTGAATTAGCGAGGGGAAGCGATGATACGTCTGGCCCTTGAGTGTCTAAACAAGTTCAGAGCCCAAGTGTTTGTGGTTCGTTTGAGAGGTTACCAGTGGGAGATGAGGACCAGCAAGAGCTTTCAGGGCTGGCACCTTTAGACTAGGAGCAATCGCTGGACGTTCGCAATTTCAGATTTGAGCTCTGACGTGAATTAGAGAAAGGAAGCGATGATACGTCTGGACCTTTGAGTGTCTAAAGAAGTTAGAGCCCAAGTGTTTGTGGTTCGTTTGAGAGGGTTACCAGTGGGAGATGAGGAGCAGCAAGAGCTTTCAGGGCTGGCACCTTTAGACTAGGAGCAATCGCTGGACGTTCACAATTTCGGTGTGAGCTCTGGCCAGATTGAGCAGGAGAGCGAGTGTATGTTGGAACCTTTAGTAGTCTAAAGAAGTTCAGAGCCCAAGAGTTTTGTGGTTCGTTTGAGAGGTTACCAGTGGGAGATGAGGACCAGCAAGAGCTTTCAGGGCTGGAACCTTCAGTCTAGGAGCAATCGGTGGACGTTCAAAATTTCAGTGTTGAGCTCTGAGGTGAATTAGCGAGGGGAAGCGATGATACGTCTGGCCCTTTGAGTGTCTAAAGAAGTTCAGAGCCCAAGTGTTTGTGGTTCGTTTGAGAGGTTACCAGTGGGAGATGAGGACCAGCAAGAGCTTTCAGGGCTGGCACCTTTAGACTAGGAGCAATCGCTGGACGTTCGCAATTTCAGATTTGAGCTCTGACGTGAATAAGCCGAGGGGAAGCGATGATACGTCTGGCCCCTTTGAGTGTCTAAACAATTTCAGAGCCCAAGTGTTTGTGGTTCGTTTGAGAGGTTACCAGTGGGAGATGAGGACCAGCAAGAGCTTTCAGGGCTGGCACCTTTAGACTAGGAGCAATCACTGGACCTTTGCAATGTCGGTGTGGAGCTCTGGCCAGATTGAGCAGGAGATTGAGTGTATGTTGGAACCTTTAGTAGTGTAAACAAGTTCAGAGCCCAAGTGTTTGCGGTTCGTTTGAGAGGTTACCAGTGGGAGATGAGGAGCAGCAAGAGCTTTCAGGGCTGGCACCTTCAGTCTAGGAGCAATCGGTGGACGTTCGCAATTTCAGTCTTGAGCTCTGACGTGAACTAGCGAGGGGAAGCGATGATACGTCTGCACCTTTGAGAGTCTAAAGAAGTTCAGAGCCCAAGTGTTTGTGGTTCGTTTGAGATGTTACCAGTGGGAGATGAGGACCAGCATGAGCTTTCAGGGCTGGCACCTTTAGACTAGGAGCAATCGCTGGACGTTCACAATTTCGGTGTGGAGTCCTGGCCAGATTGAGCAGGAGAGAGAGTGAATGTCGGAATCTTTAGTAGTCTAAACAAGTTCAGAGCCCAAGTGTTTGTGGTTCGTTTGAGAGGTTACCAGTGGGAGATGAGGACCAGCAAGAGCTTTCAGGGCTGGCACCTTTAGACTAGGAGCAATCGCTGGACATTCACAATTTCGGTGTGGAGCTCTGGCCAGATTGAGCAGGAGAGCGAGTGTATGTTGGAACCTTTAGTAGTCGAAAAAAGTTCAGAGCCCAAGTGTTTGTGGTTCGTTTGAGAGGTTACCAGTGGGAGATGAGGAGCAGCAAGAGCTTTCAGGGCTGGCACCTTCAGTCTAGGAGCAATCGGTGACGTTCGCAAATTCAGTGTTGAGCTCTGACGGTGAACTAGCGAGGGGAAGCGATGATACGTCTGGCCCTTTGAGTGTCTAAACAATTTCAGAGCCCAAGTGTTTGTGGTTCGTTTGAGAGGTTACCAGTGGGAGATGAGGACCAGCAAGAGCTTTCAGGGCTGGCACCTTTAGACTAGGAGCAATCGCTGGACGTTCACAATTTCGGTGTGGAGTCCTGGCCCAGATTGAGCAGGAGAGAGAGTGAATGTTGGAACCTTTAGTAGTGTAAACAAGTTCAGAGCCCAAGTGTTTGTGGTTCGTTTGAGAGGTTACCAGTGGGAGATGAGGAGCAGCAAGAGCTTTCAGGGCTGGCACCTTCAGTCTAGAGCAATCGGTGGACGTTCGCAATTTCAGTGTTGAGCTCTGACGTGAATTAGTGAGTGGAAGCGATGATACGTCTGCACCTTTGAGTGTCTAAAGAAGTTCAGAGCCCAAATGTTTGTGGTTCGTTTGAGAGGTTACCAGTGGGAGATGAGGAGCAGCAAGAGCTTTCAGGGCTGGCACCTTTAGACTAGGAGCAACGCTGGACGTTCGAATTTCACGGTTTCGCTCTGACTTGAATTAGCGAGGGGAAGCGATGATACGTCTGGCCCTTTGAGTGTCTAAACAAGTTCAGAGGCCCAAGTGTTTGCGGTTCGTTTGAGAGGGTTACCAGTGGGGAGATGAGGACCAGCAAGAGCTTTCAGGGCTGGCACCTTTAGACTAGGAGCAATCGCTGGACGTTCGCAATTTCAGATTTGAGCTCTGACGTGAATTAGCGAGGGGAAGCGATGATACGTCTGGACCTTTGAGTGTCCTAAAGAAGTTTAGAGCCCAAGTGTTTGTGGTTCGTTTGAGAGGTTACCAGTGGGAGATGAGGACCAGCAAGAGCTTTGAGGGCTGGCACCTTTAGACTAGGAGCAATCGCTGGACGTTCGCAAATTCAGATTTGAGCTCTGACGTGAACTAGCGAGGGGAAGCGATGATACGTCTGGACCTTTGAGTGTCTAAACAATTTCAGAGCCCAAGTGTTTGTGGTTCGTTTGAGAGGTTACCAGTGGGAGATGAGGAGCAGCAAGAGCTTTCAGGGCTGGCACCTTCAGTCTAGAGCAATCGGTGGACGTTCCGCAATTTCAGTGTTGAGCTCTGACGTGAATTAGTGAGTGGAAGCGATGATACGTCTGCACCTTTGAGTGTCTAAAGAAGTTCAGAGCCCAAATGTTTGTGGTTCGTTTGAGAGGTTACCAGTGGGAGATGAGGAGCAGCAAGAGCTTTCAGGGCTGGCACCTTTAGACTAGGAGCAACCGCTGGACGTTCGAATTTCCACGGTTTTCGCTCTGACTTGAATTAGCGAGGGGAAGCGATGATACGTCTGGCCCTTTGAGTGTCTAAACAAGTTCAGAGCCCAAGTGTTTGTGGTTCGTTTGAGAGGTTACCAGTGGGAGATGAGGACCAGCAAGAGCTTTCAGGGCTGGCACCTTTAGACTAGGAGCAATCGCTGGACGTTCGCAATTTCAGATTTGAGCTCTGACGTGAATTAGAGAAAGGAAGCGATGATACGTCTGGACCTTTGAGTGTCTAAAGAAGTTTAGAGCCAAGTGTTTGTGGTTCGTTTGAGAGGTTACCAGTGGGAGATGAGGAGCAGCAAGAGCTTTCAGGGCTGGCACCTTTAGACTAGGAGCAATCGCTGGACGTTCACAATTTCGGTGTGGAGCTCTGGCCAGATTGAGCAGGAGAGCGAGTGTATGTTGGAACCTTTAGTAGTCTAAAGAAGTTCAGAGCCCAAGTGTTTGTGGTTCGTTTGAGAGGTTACCAGTGGGAGATGAGGACCAGCAAGAGCTTTCAGGGCTGGAACCTTCAGTCTAGGAGCAATCGGTGGACGTTCAAAATTTCAGTGTTGAGCTCTGAGGTGAATTAGCGAGGGGAAGCGATGATACGTCTGGCCCTTTGAGTGTCTAAAGAAGTTCAGAGCCCAAGTGTTTGTGGTTCGTTTGAGAGGTTACCAGTGGGAGATGAGGACCAGCAAGAGCTTTCAGGGCTGGCACCTTTAGACAGGAGCAATCGCTGGACGTTCGCAATTTCAGATTTGAGCTCTGACGTGAATAAGCGAGGGGAAGCGATGATACGTCTGGCCCTTTGAGTGTCTAAACAATTTCAGAGCCCAAGTGTTTGTGGTTCGTTTGAGAGGTTACCAGTGGGAGATGAGGACCAGCAAGAGCTTTCAGGGCTGGCACCTTTAGACTAGGAGCAATCACTGGACCTTTGCAATGTCGGTGTGGAGCTCTGGCCAGATTGAGCAGGAGATTGAGTGTATGTTGGAACCTTTAGTAGTGTAAACAAGTTCAGAGCCCAAGTGTTTGCGGTTCGTTTGAGAGGTTACCAGTGGGAGATGAGGAGCAGCAAGAGCTTTCAGGGCTGGCACCTTCAGTCTAGGAGCAATCGGTGGACGTTCGCAATTTCAGTCTTGAGCTCTGACGTGAACTAGCGAGGGGAAGCGATGATACGTCTGCACCTTTGAGAGTCTAAAGAAGTTCAGAGCCCAAGTGTTTGTGGTTCGTTTGAGATGTTACCAGTGGGAGATGAGGACCAGCAATGAGCTTTCAGGGCTGGCACCTTTAGACTAGGAGCAATCGCTGGACGTTCACAATTTCGGTGTGGAGTCCTGGCCAGATTGAGCAGGAGAGAGAGTGAATGTCGGAATCTTTAGTAGTCTAAACAAGTTCAGAGCCCAAGTGTTTGTGGTTCGTTTGAGAGGTTACCAGTGGGAGATGAGGACCAGCAAGAGCTTTCAGGGCTGGCACCTTTAGACTAGGAGCAATCGCTGGACATTCACAATTTCGGTGTGGAGCTCTGGCCAGATTGAGCAGGAGAGCGAGTGTATGTTGGAACCTTTAGTAGTCGAAAAAAGTTCAGAGCCCAAGTGTTTGTGGTTCGTTTGAGAGGTTACCAGTGGGAGATGAGGAGCAGCAAGAGCTTTCAGGGCTGGCACCTTCAGTCTAGGAGCAATCGGTGGACGTTCGCAAATTCAGTGTTGAGCTCTGACGTGAACTAGCGAGGGGAAGCGATGATACGTCTGGCCCTTTGAGTGTCTAAACAATTTCAGAGCCCAAAGTGTTTGTGGTTCGTTTGAGAGGTTACCAGTGGGAGATGAGGACCAGCAAGAGCTTTCAGGGCTGGCACCTTTAGACTAGGAGCAATCGCTGGACGTTCACAATTTCGGTGTGGAGTCCTGGCCAGATTGAGCAGGAGAGAGAGTGAATGTTGGAACCTTTAGTAGTGTAAAACAAGTTCAGAGCCCAAGTGTTTGTGGTTCGTTTGAGAGGTTACCAGTGGGAGATGAGGAGCAGCAAGAGCTTTCAGGGCTGGCACCCTTCAGTCTAGAGCAATCGGTGGACGTTCGCAATTTCAGTGTTGAGCTCTGACGTGAATTAGTGAGTGGAAGCGATGATACGTCTGCACCTTTGAGTGTCTAAAGAAGTTCAGAGCCCAAATGTTTGTGGTTCGTTTGAGAGGTTACCAGTGGGAGATGAGGAGCAGCAAGAGCTTTCAGGGCTGGCACCTTTAGACTAGGAGCAACCGCTGGACGTTCGAATTTCACGGTTTCGCTCTGACTTGAATTAGCGAGGGGAAGCGATGATACGTCTGGCCCTTTGAGTGTCTAAACAAGTTCAGAGCCCAAGTGTTTGCGGTTCGTTTGAGAGGTTTACCAGTGGGAGATGAGGACCAGCAAGAGCTTTCAGGGCTGGCACCTTTAGACTAGGAGCAATCGCTGGACGTTCGCAATTTCAGATTTGAGCTCTGACGTGAATTAGCGAGGGGAAGCGATGATACGTCTGGACCTTTGAGTGTCTAAAGAAGTTTAGAGCCCAAAGTGTTTGTGGTTCGTTTGAGAGGTTACCAGTGGGAGATGAGGACCAGTAAGAGCTTTCAGGGCTGGCACCTTTAGACTAGGAGCAATCGGTGGACGTTCGCAATTTCAGTGTTGAGCTCTGACAGTGAACTAGCGAGGGGAAGCGATGATACGTCTGGACCTTTGAGAGTCTAAAGAAGTTCAGAGCCCAAGTGTTTGTGGTTCGTTTGAGAGGTTACCAGTGGGAGATGAGGACCAGCAAGAGCTTCAGGGCTGGCACCTTTAGACTAGGAGCAATCGGTGGAAGTTCGCAATGTCGGTGTGGAGCTCTGGCCAGATTGAACAGGAGAGCGAGTGTATGGTTGGTACCTTTAGTAGTCTAAACAAGTTCAGAGCCCAAGTGTTTGTGGTTCGTTTGAGAGGTTACCAGTGGGAGATGAGGACCAGCAAGAGCTTTCAGGGCTCGCACCTTTAGACTAGGAGCAATCGCTGGACGTTCGCAATTTCAGATTTGAGCTTTGACGTGAATTAGCGAGGGGAAGCGATGATACGTCTTGGACCTTTGAGTGTCTAAAGAAGTTCAGAGCCCAAGTGTTTGTGGTTCGTTTGAGAGGTTACCAGTGGGAGATGAGGAGCAGCAAGAGCTTTCAGGGCTGGCACCTTTAGACTAGGAGCAATCGCTGGACGTTCACAATTTCGGTGTGGAGCTCTGGCCAGATTGAGCAGGAGAGCGAGTGTATGTTGGAACCTTTAGTAGTCTAAAACACGTTCAGAGCCCAAGTGTTTGTGGTTCGTTTGAGAGGTTACCAGTGGGAGATGAGGACCAGCAAGAGCTTTCAGGGCTGGCACCTTCAGTCTAGGAGCAATCGGTGGACGTTCAAATATTTCAGTGTTGAGCTCTGACGTGAATTAGCGAGGGGAAGCGATGATACGTCTGGACCTTTGAGTGTCTAAAGAAGTTTCAGAGCCCAAGTATTTGTGGTTCGTTTGAGAGGTTACCAGTGGGAGATGAGGACCAGCAAGAGCTTTCAGGGCTGGCACCTTTAGACTAGGAGCAATCGCTGGACGTTCGCAATTTCAGATTTGAGCTCTGACGTGAATAAGCGAGGGAAGCGATGATACGTCTGGCCCTTTGAGTGTCTAAACAATTTCAGAGCCCAAGTGTTTGTGGTTCGTTTGAGAGGTTACCAGTGGGAGATGAGGACCAGCAAGAGCTTTCAGGGCTGGCACCTTTAGACTAGGAGCAATCACTGGACCTTTGCAATGTCGGTTGTAGAGCTCTGGCCAGATTGAGCAGGAGATTGAGTGTATGTTGGAACCTTTAGTAGTGTAAACAAGTTCAGAGCCCAAGTGTTTGCGGTTCGTTTGAGAGGTTACCAGTGGGAGATGAGGAGCAGCAAGAGCTTTCAGGGCTGGGCACCTTTCAGTCTAGGAGCAATCGGTGGACGTTCTCAATTCAGTCTTGAGCTCTGACGTGAACTAGCGAGGGGAAGCGATGATACGGTCTGCACCTTTGAGAGTCTAAAGAAGTTCAGAGCCCAAGTGTTTGTGGTTCGTTTGAGAGGTTACAGTGGGAGATGAGGACCAGCAAGAGCTTTCAGGGCTGGCACCTTTAGACTAGGAGCAATCGCTGGACGTTCTCAATTTCGATGTGGAGTCCTGGCCAGATTGACAAGGAGAGCGAGTGTATGTTGGAACCTTTAGTAGTCTAAACAAGTTCAGAGCCCAAGTGTTTGTGGTTCGTTTGAGAGGTTACCAGTGGGAGATGAGGACCAGCAAGAGCTTTCAGGGCTGGCACCTTTAGACTAGGAGCAATTGCTGGACGTTCACAATTTCGGTGTGGAGCTCTGGCCAGATTGAGCAGGAGATTGAGTGTATGTTGGAACCTTTAGTAGTGTAAACAAGTTCAGAGCCCAAGTGTTTGCGGTTCGTTTGAGAGGTTACCAGTGGGAGATGAGGACCAGCAAGAGCTTTCAGGGCTGGCACCTTTAGACTAGGAGCAATCGCTGGACGTTCGCAATATCGGTGTGGAGCTCTGACGTGAATTAGCGAGGGGAAGCGATGATACGTCTGGACATTTGAGTGTTCTAAAACAAAGTTTCAGAGCCCAAGTGTTTGTGGTTCGTTTGAGAGGTTACCAGTGGGAGATGAGGACCAGCAAGAGCTTTCAGGGCTGGCACCTTTGAGTAGGAGCAATCGCTGGACGTTCGCATTTCAGTGTTGAGCTCTGACGTGAATTAGTGAGTGGAAGCGATGATACGTCTGGACCTTATGAGTGTCTAAAGAAGTTCAGAGCCCAAGTGTTTGTGGTTCGTTTGAGAGGTTTCCCAGTGGGAGATA
>NW_026776745.1:0-58248 GCF_030936135.1 Gavia stellata | reverse complement strand
TAACAGCATTCAGGGCTGGCACCTTTAGTGTAGGAGCAATCGCTGGACGTTCGCAATTTCGGTGTTGAACTTTGGCCAGCTCGAGCAGGAGAGGCTGTGTACGTTGGAAGTTTTAGTAGCCTAAACAAGTTCAGAGCCCAAGTGTTTGTGGTTCGTTTTAGAGGTTACCAGTGAGAGATGAGGACCAGCAAGAGCTTTCAGGGCTGGCACCTTTAGTGTAGGAGCAATCACTGGACGTTCGCAATTTCGGTGTTGAACTTTGGGCAGCTCGAGCAGGAGAGGCTGTGTACATTGGAAGTTTTAGTAGCCTAAACAAGTTCAGAGCCCAAGTGTTTGTGGTTCGTTTTAGAGGTTACCAGTGGGAGATGAGGACCAGCAAGAGCTTTCAGGGCTGGCACCTTTAGTGTAGGAGCAATCGCTGGACGTTCGCAATTTCGGTGTTGAGCTCTGGCCAGATTGAGCAGGAGAGGCTGTGTACGTTGGAAGTTTTAGTAGCCTAAACAAGTTCAGAGCCCAAGTGTTTGTGGTTCGTTTTAGAGGTTACCAGTGGGAGATGAGGACGAGCAACAGCATTCAGGGCTGGCACCTTTAGTGTAGGAGCAATCGCTGGACGTTCGCAATTTCGGTGTTGAACTTTGGCCAGCTCGAGCAGGAGAGGCTGTGTACGTTGGAAGTTTTAGTAGCCTAAACAAGTTCAGAGCCCAAGTGTTTGTGGTTCGTTTTTGAGGTTACCAGTGGGAGATGAGGACCAGCAAGAGCTTTCAGGGCTGGCACCTTTAGTGTAGGAGCAATCGCTGGACGTTCGCAATTTCGGTGTTGAACTTTGGCCAGCTCGAGCAGGAGAGGCTGTGTACGTTGGAAGTTTTAGTAGCCTAAACAAGTTCAGAGCCCAAGTGTTTGTGGTTCGTTTTAGAGGTTACCAGTGGGAGATGAGGACCAGCAAGAGCTTTCAGGGCTGGCACCTTGAGTGTAGGAGCAATCGCTGGACGTTCGCAATTTCGGTGTTGAACTTTGGCCAGCTCGAGCAGGAGAGGCTGTGTACGTTGGAAGTTTTAGTAGCCTAAACAAGTTCAGAGCCCAAGTGTTTGTGGTTCGTTTTCGAGGTTACCAGTGGGAGATGAGGACCAGCAACAGCATTCAGGGCTGGCACCTTTAGTGTAGGAGCAATCGCTGGATGTTCATAATTTCGTTGATGAACTTTGGCCAGCTCGAGCAGGAGAGGCTGTGTACGTTGGAAGTTTTAGTAGCCTAAACAAGTTCGGAGCCCAAGTGTTTGTTGTTCTTTTTCGAGGTTACCAGTGGGAGATGAGGACCAGCAACAGCATTCAGGGCTGGCACCTTTAGTGTAGGAGCAATCGCTGGACGTTCGCAATTTCGGTGTTGAACTTTGGCCAGCTCGAGCAGGAGAGGCTGTGTACGTTGGAAGTTTTAGTAGCCTAAACAAGTTCAGAGCCCAAGTGTTTGTGGTTCGTTTTAGAGGTTACCAGTGAGAGATGAGGACCAGCAAGAGCTTTCAGGGCTGGCACCTTTAGTGTAGGAGCAATCACTGGACGTTCGCAATTTCGGTGTTGAACTTTGGGCAGCTCGAGCAGGAGAGGCTGTGTACATTGGAAGTTTTAGTAGCCTAAACAAGTTCAGAGCCCAAGTGTTTGTGGTTCGTTTTAGAGGTTACCAGTGGGAGATGAGGACCAGCAAGAGCTTTCAGGGCTGGCACCTTTAGTGTAGGAGCAATCGCTGGACGTTCGCAATTTCGGTGTTGAGCTCTGGCCAGATTGAGCAGGAGAGGCTGTGTACGTTGGAAGTTTTAGTAGCCTAAACAAGTTCAGAGCCCAAGTGTTTGTGGTTCGTTTTAGAGGTTACCAGTGGGAGATGAGGACGAGCAACAGCATTCAGGGCTGGCACCTTTAGTGTAGGAGCAATCGCTGGACGTTCGCAATTTCGGTGTTGAACTTTGGCCAGCTCGAGCAGGAGAGGCTGTGTACGTTGGAAGTTTTAGTAGCCTAAACAAGTTCAGAGCCCAAGTGTTTGTGGTTCGTTTTTGAGGTTACCAGTGGGAGATGAGGACCAGCAAGAGCTTTCAGGGCTGGCACCTTTAGTGTAGGAGCAATCGCTGGACGTTCGCAATTTCGGTGTTGAACTTTGGCCAGCTCGAGCAGGAGAGGCTGTGTACGTTGGAAGTTTTAGTAGCCTAAACAAGTTCAGAGCCCAAGTGTTTGTGGTTCGTTTTAGAGGTTACCAGTGGGAGATGAGGACCAGCAAGAGCTTTCAGGGCTGGCACCTTTAGTGTAGGAGCAATCGCTGGACGTTCGCAATTTCGGTGTTGAACTTTGGCCAGCTCGAGCAGGAGAGGCTGTGTACGTTGGAAGTTTTAGTAGCCTAAACAAGTTCAGAGCCCAAGTGTTTGTTGTTCGTTTTAGAGGTTACCAGTGGGAGATGAGGACCAGCAACAGCATTCAGGGCTGGCACCTTTAGTTTAGGAGCAATCCCTGAACGTTCGCAATTTCGGTGTTGAGCTCTGGCCAGATTGAGCAGGAGAGGCTGTGTACGTTGGAAGTTTTAGTAGCCTAAACAAGTTCGGAGCCCAAGTGTTTGTTGTTCTTTTTCGAGGCTACCAGTGGGAGATGAGGACCAGCAACAGCATTCAGGGCTGGCACCTTTAGTGTAGGAGCAATCGCTGGACGTTCGCAATTTCGGTGTTGAACTTTGGCCAGCTCGAGCAGGAGAGGCTGTGTACGTTGGAAGTTTTAGTAGCCTAAACAAGTTCAGAGCCCAAGTGTTTGTGGTTCGTTTTAGAGGTTACCAGTGAGAGATGAGGACCAGCAAGAGCTTTCAGGGCTGGCACCTTTAGTGTAGGAGCAATCGCTGGACGTTCGCAATTTCGGTGTTGAACTTTGGGCAGCTCGAGCAGGAGAGGCTGTGTACGTTGGAAGTTTTAGTAGCCTAAACAAGTTCAGAGCCGAAGTGTTTGTGGTTCGTTTTAGAGGTTACCAGTGGGAGATGAGGACCAGCAAGAGCTTTCAGGGCTGGCACCTTTAGTGTAGGAGCAATCGCTGGACGTTCGCAATTTCGGTGTTGAACTTTGGCCAGCTCGAGCAGGAGAGGCTGTGTACGTTGGAAGTTTTAGTAGCCTAAACAAGTTCAGAGCCCAAGTGTTTGTGGTTGGTTTTAGAGGTTACCAGTGGGAGATGAGGACCAGCAACAGCATTCAGGGCTGGCACCTTTAGTGTAGGAGTAATCGCTGGACGTTCGCAATTTCGGTGTTGAACTTTGGGCAGCTCGAGCAGGAGAGGCTGTGTACGTTGGAAGTTTTAGTAGCCTAAACAAGTTCAGAGCCCAAGTGTTTGTGGTTCGTTTGAGAGGTTACCAGTGGGAGATGAGGACCAGCAAGAGCTTTCAGGGCTGGCACCTTTAGTGTAGGAGCAATCGCTGGACGTTCGCAATTTCGGTGTTGAGCTCTGGCCAGATTGAGCAGGAGAGGCTGTGTACGTTGGAAGTTTTAGTAGCCTAAACAAGTTCAGAGCCCAAGTGTTTGTGGTTCGTTTTCGAGGTTACCAGTGGGAGATGAGGACCAGCAAGAGCTTTCAGGGCTGGCACCTTGAGTGTAGGAGCAATCGCTGGACGTTCGCAATTTCGGTGTTGAGCTCTGGCCAGCTCGAGCAGGAGAGGCTGTGTATGTTGGAAGTTTTAGTAGCCTAAACAAGTTCAGAGCCCAAGTGTTTGTGGTTCGTTTTAGAGGTTACCAGTGGGAGATGAGGACGAGCAACAGCATTCAGGGCTGGCACCTTTAGTGTAGGAGCAATCGCTGGACGTTCGCAATTTCGGTGTTGAACTTTGGCCAGCTCGAGCAGGAGAGGCTGTGTACGTTGGAAGTTTTAGTAGCCTAAACAAGTTCAGAGCCCAAGTGTTTGTGGTTCGTTTTTGAGGTTACCAGTGGGAGATGAGGACCAGCAAGAGCTTTCAGGGCTGGCACCTTTAGTGTAGGAGCAATCGCTGGACGTTCGCAATTTCGGTGTTGAACTTTGGCCAGCTCGAGCAGGAGAGGCTGTGTACGTTGGAAGTTTTAGTAGCCTAAACAAGTTCAGAGCCCAAGTGTTTGTGGTTCGTTTTAGAGGTTACCAGTGGGAGATGAGGACCAGCAAGAGCTTTCAGGGCTGGCACCTTTAGTGTAGGAGCAATCGCTGGACGTTCGCAATTTCGGTGTTGAACTTTGGCCAGCTCGAGCAGGAGAGGCTGTGTACGTTGGAAGTTTTAGTAGCCTAAACAAGTTCAGAGCCCAAGTGTTTGTTGTTCGTTTTAGAGGTTACCAGTGGGAGATGAGGACCAGCAACAGCATTCAGGGCTGGCACCTTTAGTTTAGGAGCAATCCCTGAACGTTCGCAATTTCGGTGTTGAGCTCTGGCCAGATTGAGCAGGAGAGGCTGTGTACGTTGGAAGTTTTAGTAGCCTAAACAAGTTCGGAGCCCAAGTGTTTGTTGTTCTTTTTCGAGGCTACCAGTGGGAGATGAGGACCAGCAACAGCATTCAGGGCTGGCACCTTTAGTGTAGGAGCAATCGCTGGACGTTCGCAATTTCGGTGTTGAACTTTGGCCAGCTCGAGCAGGAGAGGCTGTGTACGTTGGAAGTTTTAGTAGCCTAAACAAGTTCAGAGCCCAAGTGTTTGTGGTTCGTTTTAGAGGTTACCAGTGAGAGATGAGGACCAGTCGTTTTAGAGGTTACCAGTGAGAGATGAGGACCAGCAGAGCTTTCAGGGCTGGCACCTTTAGTGTAGGAGCAATCGCTGGACGTTCGCAATTTCGGTGTTGAACTTTGGGCAGCTCGAGCAGGAGAGGCTGTGTACGTTGGAAGTTTTAGTAGCCTAAACAAGTTCAGAGCCGAAGTGTTTGTGGTTCGTTTTAGAGGTTACCAGTGGGAGATGAGGACCAGCAAGAGCTTTCAGGGCTGGCACCTTTAGTGTAGGAGCAATCGCTGGACGTTCGCAATTTCGGTGTTGAACTTTGGCCAGCTCGAGCAGGAGAGGCTGTGTACGTTGGAAGTTTTAGTAGCCTAAACAAGTTCAGAGCCCAAGTGTTTGTGGTTGGTTTTAGAGGTTACCAGTGGGAGATGAGGACCAGCAACAGCATTCAGGGCTGGCACCTTTAGTGTAGGAGTAATCGCTGGACGTTCGCAATTTCGGTGTTGAACTTTGGGCAGCTCGAGCAGGAGAGGCTGTGTACGTTGGAAGTTTTAGTAGCCTAAACAGTTCAGAGCCCAAGTGTTTGTGGTTCGTTTGAGAGGTTACCAGTGGGAGATGAGGACCAGCAAGAGCTTTCAGGGCTGGCACCTTTAGTGTAGGAGCAATCGCTGGACGTTCGCAATTTCGGTGTTGAGCTCTGGCAGATTGAGCAGGAGAGGCTGTGTACGTTGGAAGTTTTAGTAGCCTAAACAAGTTCAGAGCCCAAGTGTTTGTGGTTCGTTTTCGAGGTTACCAGTGGGAGATGAGGACCAGCAAGAGCTTTCAGGGCTGGCACCTTGAGTGTAGGAGCAATCGCTGGACGTTCGCAATTTCGGTGTTGAGCTCTGGCCAGCTCGAGCAGGAGAGGCTGTGTATGTTGGAAGTTTTAGTAGCCTAAACAAGTTCAGAGCCCAAGTGTTTGTGGTTGGTTTTCGAGGTTACCAGTGGGAGATGAGGACCAGCAACAGCATTCAGGCGGGCACCTTTACTGTAGGAGCAATCGCTGGACGTTTTCAATTTCGGTGTTGAACTTTGGGCAGCTCGAGCAGGAGAGGCTGTGTACGTTGGAAGTTTTAGTAGCCTAAACAAGTTCAGAGCCAAGTGTTTGCGGTTCGTTTCGAGGTTACAGTGGAGATGAGGACGAGCAAGAGCTTTCAGGGCTGGCACCTTTAGTGTAGGAGCAATCGCTGGACGTTCGCAATTTCGGTGTTGAGCTCTGGCCAGATTGAGCAGGAGAGGCTGTGTACGTTGGAAGTTTTAGTAGCCTAAACAAGTTCGGAGCCCAAGTGTTTGTGGTTCGTTTTCGAGGTTACCAGTGGGAGATGAGGACCAGCAACAGCTTTCAGGGCTGGCACCTTTAGTGTAGGAGCAATCGCTGGACGTTCGCAATTTCGGTGTTGAACTTTGGCCAGATTGAGCAGGAGAGGCTGTGTACGTTGGAAGTTTTAGTAGCCTAAACAAGTTCAGAGCCCAAGTGTTTGTGGTTCGTTTTAGAGGTTACCAGTGGAGATGAGGACCAGCAACAGCATTCAGGGCTGGCACTTTAGTGTAGGAGCAATCGCTGGATGTTCATAATTTCGGTGATGAACTTTGGCCAGCTCGAGCAGGAGAGGCTGTGTACGTTGGAAGTTTTAGTAGCCTAAACAAGTTCGGAGCCAAGTGTTTGTTGTTCTTTTTCGAGGTTACCAGTGGGAGATGAGGACCAGCAACAGCATTCAGGGCTGGCACCTTTAGTGTAGGAGCAATCGCTGGACGTTCGCAATTTCGGTGTTGAACTTTGGCCAGCTCGAGCAGGAGAGGCTGTGTACGTTGGAAGTTTTAGTAGCCTAAACAAGTTCAGAGCCCAAGTGTTTGTGGTTCGTTTTAGAGGTTACCAGTGAGAGATGAGGACCAGCAAGAGCATTCAGGGCTGGCACCTTTAGTGTAGGAGCAATCACTGGACGTTCGCAATTTCGGTGTTGAACTTTGGGCAGCTCGAGCAGGAGAGGCTGTGTACATTGGAAGTTTTAGTAGCCTAAACAAGTTCAGAGCCCAAGTGTTTGTGGTTCGTTTTAGAGGTTACCAGTGGAGATGAGGACCAGCAAGAGCTTTCAGGGCTGGCACCTTTAGTGTAGGAGCAATCGCTGGACGTTCGCAATTTCGGTGTTGAGCTCTGGCCAGATTGAGCAGGAGAGGCTGTGTACGTTGGAAGTTTTAGTAGCCTAAACAAGTTCAGAGCCCAAGTGTTTGTGGTTCGTTTTGAGGTTACCAGTGTTTCAGGGCTGGCACCTTTAGTGTAGGAGCAATCGCTGGACGTTCGCAATTTCGGTGTTGAGCTCTGGCCAGATTGAGCAGGAGAGGCTGTGTACGTTGGAAGTTTTAGTAGCCTAAACAAGTTCAGAGCCCAAGTGTTTGTGGTTCGTTTTTGAGGTTACCAGTGGGAGATGAGGACGAGCAACAGCATTCAGGGCTGGCACCTTTAGTGTAGGAGCAATCGCTGGACGTTCGCAATTTCGGTGTTGAACTTTGGGCAGCTCGAGCAGGAGAGGCTGTGTACGTTGGAAGTTTTAGTAGCCTAAACAAGTTCAGAGCCCAAGTGTTTGTGGTTCGTTTGAGAGGTTACCAGTGGGAGATGAGGACCAGCAAGAGCTTTCAGGGCTGGCACCTTTAGTGTAGGAGCAATCGCTGGACGTTCGCAATTTCGGTGTTGAGCTCTGGCCAGATTGAGCAGGAGAGGCTGTGTACGTTGGAAGTTTTAGTAGCCTAAACAAGTTCGGAGCCCAAGTGTTTGTGGTTCGTTTTCGAGGTTACCAGTGGGAGATGAGGACCAGCAAGAGCTTTCAGGGCTGGCACCTTTAGTGTAGGAGCAATCGCTGGACGTTCGCAATTTCGGTGTTGAACTTTGGCCAGCTCGAGCAGGAGAGGCTGTGTACGTTGGAAGTTTTAGTAGCCTAAACAAGTTCAGAGCCCAAGTGTTTGTGGTTCGTTTTAGAGGTTACCAGTGGGAGATGAGGACCAGCAAGAGCTTTCAGGGCTGGCACCTTTAGTGTAGGAGCAATCGCTGGACGTTCGCAATTTCGGTGTTGAGCTCTGGCCAGATTGAGCAGGAGAGGCTGTGTACGTTGGAAGTTTTAGTAGCCTAAACAAGTTCAGAGCCCAAGTGTTTGTGGTTCGTTTTAGAGGTTACCAGTGGAGATGAGGACCAGCAAGAGCTTTCAGGGCTGGCACCTTTAGTGTAGGAGCAATCGCTGGACGTTCGCAATTTCGGTGTTGAGCTCTGGCCAGATTGAGCAGGAGAGGCTGTGTACGTTGGAAGTTTTAGTAGCCTAAACAAGTTCAGAGCCCAAGTGTTTGTGGTTCGTTTTTGAGGTTACCAGTGGGAGATGAGGACGAGCAAGAGCTTTCAGGGCTGGCACCTTTAGTGTAGGAGCAATCGCTGGACGTTCGCAATTTCGGTGTTGAGCTCTGGCCAGATTGAGCAGGAGAGGCTGTGTACGTTGGAAGTTTTAGTAGCCTAAACAAGTTCAGAGCCCAAGTGTTTGTGGTTCGTTTTTGAGGTTACCAGTGGGAGATGAGGACGAGCAACAGCATTCAGGGCTGGCACCTTTAGTGTAGGAGCAATCGCTGGACGTTCGCAATTTCGGTGTTGAACTTTGGCCAGCTCGAGCAGGAGAGGCTGTGTACGTTGGAAGTTTTAGTAGCCTAAACAAGTTCAGAGCCCAAGTGTTTGTGGTTCGTTTTAGAGGTTACCAGTGGGAGATGAGGATCAGCAACAGCATTCAGGGCTGGCACCTTTAGTGTAGGAGCAATCGCTGGACGTTCGCAATTTCGGTGTTAAACTTTGGCCAGCTCGAGCAGGAGAGGCTGTGTACGTTGGAAGTTTTAGTAGCCTAAACAAGTTCAGAGCCCAAGTGTTTGTGGTTCGTTTTCGAGGTTACCAGTGGGAGATGAGGACCAGCAAGAGCTTTCAGGGCTGGCACCTTTAGTGTAGGAGCAATCGCTGGACGTTCGCAATTTCGGTGTTGAACTTTGGCCAGCTCGAGCAGGAGAGGCTGTGTACGTTGGAAGTTTTAGTAGCCTAAACAAGTTCAGAGCCCAAGTGTTTGTGGTTCGTTTTAGAGGTTACCAGTGGGAGATGAGGATCAGCAACAGCATTCAGGGCTGGCACCTTTAGTGTAGGAGCAATCGCTGGATGTTCATAATTTCGGTGATGAACTTTGGCCAGCTCGAGCAGGAGAGGCTGTGTACGTTGGAAGTTTTAGTAGCCTAAACAAGTTCAGAGCCCAAGTGTTTGTTGTTCTTTTTCGAGGCTACCAGTGGGAGATGAGGACCAGCAACAGCATTCAGGGCTGGCACCTTTAGTGTAGGAGCAATCGCTGGACGTTCGCAATTTCGGTGTTGAACTTTGGCCAGCTCGAGCAGGAGAGGCTGTGTACGTTGGAAGTTTTAGTAGCCTAAACAAGTTCAGAGCCCAAGTGTTTGTGGTTCGTTTTAGAGGTTACCAGTGAGAGATGAGGACCAGCAAGAGCTTTCAGGGCTGGCACCTTTAGTGTAGGAGCAATCGCTGGACGTTCGCAATTTCGGTGTTGAACTTTGGGCAGCTCGAGCAGGAGAGGCTGTGTACGTTGGAAGTTTTAGTAGCCTAAACAAGTTCAGAGCCCAAGTGTTTGTTGTTCGTTTTAGAGGTTACCAGTGGGAGATGAGGACCAGCAACAGCATTCAGGGCTGGCACCTTTAGTGTAGGAGCAATCGCTGGACGTTCGCAATTTCGGTGTTGAGCTCTGGCCAGATTGAGCAGGAGAGGCTGTGTACGTTGGAAGTTTTAGTAGCCTAAACAAGTTCAGAGCCCAAGTGTTTGTGGTTCGTTTTAGAGGTTACCAGTGGGAGATGAGGACCAGCAAGAGCTTTCAGGGCTGGCACCTTTAGTGTAGGAGCAATCGCTGGACGTTCGCAATTTCGGTGTTGAACTTTGGGCAGCTCGAGCAGGAGAGGCTGTGTACGTTGGAAGTTTTAGTAGCCTAAACAAGTTCAGAGCCCAAGTGTTTGTGGTTCGTTTTAGAGGTTACCAGTGGGAGATGAGGACCAGCAACAGCATTCAGGGCTGGCACCTTTAGTGTAGGAGCAATCGCTGGACGTTCGCAATTTCGGTGTTGAACTTTGGCCAGCTCGAGCAGGAGAGGCTGTGTACGTTGGAAGTTTTAGTAGCCTAAACAAGTTCAGAGCCCAAGTGTTTGTGGTTCGTTTTAGAGGTTACCAGTGGGAGATGAGGACCAGCAACAGCATTCAGGGCTGGCACCTTTAGTGTAGGAGTAATCGCTGGACGTTCGCAATTTCGGTGTTGAACTTTGGGCAGCTCGAGCAGGAGAGGCTGTGTACGTTGGAAGTTTTAGTAGCCTAAACAAGTTCAGAGCCCAAGTGTTTGTGGTTCGTTTTAGAGGTAACCAGTGGGAGATGAGGACCAGCAACAGCTTTCAGGGCTGGCACCTTTAGTGTAGGAGCAATCGCTGGACGTTCGCAATTTCGGTGTTGAGCTCTGGCCAGATTGAGCAGGAGAGGCTGTGTACGTTGGAAGTTTTAGTAGCCTAAACAAGTTCAGAGCCCAAGTGTTTGTGGTTCGTTTTAGAGGTTACCAGTGGGAGATGAGGACCAGCAAGAGCTTTCAGGGCTGGCACCTTGAGTGTAGGAGCAATCGCTGGACGTTCGCAATTTCGGTGTTGAACTTTGGCCAGCTCGAGCAGGAGAGGCTGTGTACGTTGGAAGTTTTAGTAGCCTAAACAAGTTCAGAGCCCAAGTGTTTGTGGTTCGTTTTCGAGGTTACCAGTGGGAGATGAGGACCAGCAACAGCATTCAGGGCTGGCACCTTTAGTGTAGGAGCAATCGCTGGATGTTCATAATTTCGTTGATGAACTTTGGCCAGCTCGAGCAGGAGAGGCTGTGTACGTTGGAAGTTTTAGTAGCCTAAACAAGTTCGGAGCCCAAGTGTTTGTTGTTCTTTTTCGAGGTTACCAGTGGGAGATGAGGACCAGCAACAGCATTCAGGGCTGGCACCTTTAGTGTAGGAGCAATCGCTGGACGTTCGCAATTTCGGTGTTGAACTTTGGCCAGCTCGAGCAGGAGAGGCTGTGTACGTTGGAAGTTTTAGTAGCCTAAACAAGTTCAGAGCCCAAGTGTTTGTGGTTCGTTTTAGAGGTTACCAGTGAGAGATGAGGACCAGCAAGAGCTTTCAGGGCTGGCACCTTTAGTGTAGGAGCAATCACTGGACGTTCGCAATTTCGGTGTTGAACTTTGGGCAGCTCGAGCAGGAGAGGCTGTGTACATTGGAAGTTTTAGTAGCCTAAACAAGTTCAGAGCCCAAGTGTTTGTGGTTCGTTTTAGAGGTTACCAGTGGGAGATGAGGACCAGCAAGAGCTTTCAGGGCTGGCACCTTTAGTGTAGGAGCAATCGCTGGACGTTCGCAATTTCGGTGTTGAGCTCTGGCCAGATTGAGCAGGAGAGGCTGTGTACGTTGGAAGTTTTAGTAGCCTAAACAAGTTCAGAGCCCAAGTGTTTGTGGTTCGTTTTAGAGGTTACCAGTGGGAGATGAGGACGAGCAACAGCATTCAGGGCTGGCACCTTTAGTGTAGGAGCAATCGCTGGACGTTCGCAATTTCGGTGTTGAACTTTGGCCAGCTCGAGCAGGAGAGGCTGTGTACGTTGGAAGTTTTAGTAGCCTAAACAAGTTCAGAGCCCAAGTGTTTGTGGTTCGTTTTTGAGGTTACCAGTGGGAGATGAGGACCAGCAAGAGCTTTCAGGGCTGGCACCTTTAGTGTAGGAGCAATCGCTGGACGTTCGCAATTTCGGTGTTGAACTTTGGCCAGCTCGAGCAGGAGAGGCTGTGTACGTTGGAAGTTTTAGTAGCCTAAACAAGTTCAGAGCCCAAGTGTTTGTGGTTCGTTTTAGAGGTTACCAGTGGGAGATGAGGACCAGCAAGAGCTTTCAGGGCTGGCACCTTGAGTGTAGGAGCAATCGCTGGACGTTCGCAATTTCGGTGTTGAACTTTGGCCAGCTCGAGCAGGAGAGGCTGTGTACGTTGGAAGTTTTAGTAGCCTAAACAAGTTCAGAGCCCAAGTGTTTGTGGTTCGTTTTCGAGGTTACCAGTGGGAGATGAGGACCAGCAACAGCATTCAGGGCTGGCACCTTTAGTGTAGGAGCAATCGCTGGATGTTCATAATTTCGTTGATGAACTTTGGCCAGCTCGAGCAGGAGAGGCTGTGTACGTTGGAAGTTTTAGTAGCCTAAACAAGTTCGGAGCCCAAGTGTTTGTTGTTCTTTTTCGAGGTTACCAGTGGGAGATGAGGACCAGCAACAGCATTCAGGGCTGGCACCTTTAGTGTAGGAGCAATCGCTGGACGTTCGCAATTTCGGTGTTGAACTTTGGCCAGCTCGAGCAGGAGAGGCTGTGTACGTTGGAAGTTTTAGTAGCCTAAACAAGTTCAGAGCCCAAGTGTTTGTGGTTCGTTTTAGAGGTTACCAGTGAGAGATGAGGACCAGCAAGAGCTTTCAGGGCTGGCACCTTTAGTGTAGGAGCAATCACTGGACGTTCGCAATTTCGGTGTTGAACTTTGGGCAGCTCGAGCAGGAGAGGCTGTGTACATTGGAAGTTTTAGTAGCCTAAACAAGTTCAGAGCCCAAGTGTTTGTGGTTCGTTTTAGAGGTTACCAGTGGGAGATGAGGACCAGCAAGAGCTTTCAGGGCTGGCACCTTTAGTGTAGGAGCAATCGCTGGACGTTCGCAATTTCGGTGTTGAGCTCTGGCCAGATTGAGCAGGAGAGGCTGTGTACGTTGGAAGTTTTAGTAGCCTAAACAAGTTCAGAGCCCAAGTGTTTGTGGTTCGTTTTAGAGGTTACCAGTGGGAGATGAGGACGAGCAACAGCATTCAGGGCTGGCACCTTTAGTGTAGGAGCAATCGCTGGACGTTCGCAATTTCGGTGTTGAACTTTGGCCAGCTCGAGCAGGAGAGGCTGTGTACGTTGGAAGTTTTAGTAGCCTAAACAAGTTCAGAGCCCAAGTGTTTGTGGTTCGTTTTCGAGGTTACCAGTGGGAGATGAGGACCAGCAAGAGCTTTCAGGGCTGGCACCTTTAGTGTAGGAGCAATCGCTGGACGTTCGCAATTTCGGTGTTGAACTTTGGCCAGCTCGAGCAGGAGAGGCTGTGTACGTTGGAAGTTTTAGTAGCCTAAACAAGTTCAGAGCCCAAGTGTTTGTGGTTCGTTTTAGAGGTTACCAGTGGGAGATGAGGACCAGCAAGAGCTTTCAGGGCTGGCACCTTTAGTGTAGGAGCAATCGCTGGACGTTCGCAATTTCGGTGTTGAACTTTGGCCAGCTCGAGCAGGAGAGGCTGTGTACGTTGGAAGTTTTAGTAGCCTAAACAAGTTCAGAGCCCAAGTGTTTGTTGTTCGTTTTAGAGGTTACCAGTGGGAGATGAGGACCAGCAACAGCATTCAGGGCTGGCACCTTTAGTTTAGGAGCAATCCCTGAACGTTCGCAATTTCGGTGTTGAGCTCTGGCCAGATTGAGCAGGAGAGGCTGTGTACGTTGGAAGTTTTAGTAGCCTAAACAAGTTCGGAGCCCAAGTGTTTGTTGTTCTTTTTCGAGGCTACCAGTGGGAGATGAGGACCAGCAACAGCATTCAGGGCTGGCACCTTTAGTGTAGGAGCAATCGCTGGACGTTCGCAATTTCGGTGTTGAACTTTGGCCAGCTCGAGCAGGAGAGGCTGTGTACGTTGGAAGTTTTAGTAGCCTAAACAAGTTCAGAGCCCAAGTGTTTGTGGTTCGTTTTAGAGGTTACCAGTGAGAGATGAGGACCAGCAAGAGCTTTCAGGGCTGGCACCTTTAGTGTAGGAGCAATCACTGGACGTTCGCAATTTCGGTGTTGAACTTTGGGCAGCTCGAGCAGGAGAGGCTGTGTACATTGGAAGTTTTAGTAGCCTAAACAAGTTCAGAGCCCAAGTGTTTGTGGTTGGGTTTAGAGGTTACCAGTGGGAGATGAGGACCAGCAAGAGCTTTCAGGGCTGGCACCTTTAGTGTAGGAGCAATCGCTGGACGTTCGCAATTTCGGTGTTGAGCTCTGGCCAGATTGAGCAGGAGAGGCTGTGTACGTTGGAAGTTTTAGTAGCCTAAACAAGTTCAGAGCCCAAGTGTTTGTGGTTCGTTTTTGAGGTTACCAGTGGGAGATGAGGACCAGCAACAGCTTTCAGGGCTGGCACCTTTAGTGTAGGAGCAATCGCTGGACGTTCGCAATTTCGGTGTTGAACTTTGGGCAGCTCGAGCAGGAGAGGCTGTGTACGTTGGAAGTTTTAGTAGCCTAAACAAGTTCAGAGCCGAAGTGTTTGTGGTTCGTTTTAGAGGTTACCAGTGGGAGATGAGGACCAGCAAGAGCTTTCAGGGCTGGCACCTTTAGTGTAGGAGCAATCGCTGGACGTTCGCAATTTCGGTGTTGAACTTTGGCCAGCTCGAGCAGGAGAGGCTGTGTACGTTGGAAGTTTTAGTAGCCTAAACAAGTTCAGAGCCCAAGTGTTTGTGGTTGGTTTTAGAGGTTACCAGTGGGAGATGAGGACCAGCAACAGCATTCAGGGCTGGCACCTTTAGTGTAGGAGTAATCGCTGGACGTTCGCAATTTCGGTGTTGAACTTTGGGCAGCTCGAGCAGGAGAGGCTGTGTACGTTGGAAGTTTTAGTAGCCTAAACAAGTTCAGAGCCCAAGTGTTTGTGGTTCGTTTGAGAGGTTACCAGTGGGAGATGAGGACCAGCAAGAGCTTTCAGGGCTGGCACCTTTAGTGTAGGAGCAATCGCTGGACGTTCGCAATTTCGGTGTTGAGCTCTGGCCAGATTGAGCAGGAGAGGCTGTGTACGTTGGAAGTTTTAGTAGCCTAAACAAGTTCAGAGCCCAAGTGTTTGTGGTTCGTTTTAGAGGTTACCAGTGGGAGATGAGGACCAGCAAGAGCTTTCAGGGCTGGCACCTTGAGTGTAGGAGCAATCGCTGGACGTTCGCAATTTCGGTGTTGAGCTCTGGCCAGATTGAGCAGGAGAGGCTGTGTATGTTGGAAGTTTTAGTAGCCTAAACAAGTTCAGAGCCCAAGTGTTTGTGGTTGGTTTTCGAGGTTACCAGTGGGAGATGAGGACCAGCAACAGCATTCAGGGCGGGCACCTTTACTGTAGGAGCAATCGCTGGACGTTTTCAATTTCGGTGTTGAACTTTGGGCAGCTCGAGCAGGAGAGGCTGTGTACGTTGGAAGTTTTAGTAGCCTAAACAAGTTCAGAGCCCAAGTGTTTGCGGTTCGTTTTCGAGGTTACCAGTGGGAGATGAGGACGAGCAAGAGCTTTCAGGGCTGGCACCTTTAGTGTAGGAGCAATCGCTGGACGTTCGCAATTTCGGTGTTGAGCTCTGGCCAGATTGAGCAGGAGAGGCTGTGTACGTTGGAAGTTTTAGTAGCCTAAACAAGTTCGGAGCCCAAGTGTTTGTTGTTCGTTTTAGAGGTTACCAGTGGGAGATGAGGACCAGCAAGAGCTTTCAGGGCTGGCACCTTTAGTGTAGGAGCAATCGCTGGACGTTCGCAATTTCGTTGTTGAGCTCTGGCCAGATTGAGCAGGAGAGGCTGTGTACGTTGGAAGTTTTAGTAGCCTAAACAAGTTCGGAGCCCAAGTGTTTGTTGTTCGTTTTCGAGGCTACCAGTGGGAGATGAGGACCAGCAACAGCTTTCAGGGCTGGCACCTTTAGTGTAGGAGCAATCGCTGGATGTTCGCAATTTCAGTGTTGAACTTTGGCCAGCTCGAGCAGGAGAGGCTGTGTACGTTGGAAGTTTTAGTAGCCTAAACAAGTTCAGAGCCCAAGTGTTTGTGGTTCGTTTTAGAGGTTACCAGTGAGAGATGAGGACCAGCAAGAGCTTTCAGGGCTGGCACCTTTAGTGTAGGAGCAATTGCTGGACGTTCGCAGTTACGGTGTTGAGCTCTGGCCAGATTGAGCAGGAGAGGCTGTGTACGTTGGAAGTTTTAGTAGCCTAAACAAGTTCGGAGCCCAAGTGTTTGTGGTTCGTTTTTGAGGTTACCAGTGGGAGATGAGGACCAGCAACAGCTTTCAGGGCTGGCACCTTTAGTGTAGGAGCAATCGCTGGACGTTCGCAATTTCGGTGTTGAACTTTGGCCAGCTCGAGCAGGAGAGGCTGTGTACGTTGGAAGTTTTAGTAGCCTAAACAAGTTCAGAGCCCAAGTGTTTGTGGTTCGTTTTAGAGGTTACCAGTGGGAGATGAGGACCAGCAAGAGCTTTCAGGGCTGGCACCTTTAGTGTAGGAGCAATCGCTGGACGTTCGCAATTTCGGTGTTGAGCTCTGGCCAGATTGAGCAGGAGAGGCTGTGTACGTTGGAAGTTTTAGTAGCCTAAACAAGTTCAGAGCCCAAGTGTTTGTGGTTCGTTTTTGAGGTTACCAGTGGGAGATGAGGACGAGCAACAGCATTCAGGGCTGGCACCTTTAGTGTAGGAGCAATCGCTGGACGTTCGCAATTTCGGTGTTGAGCTCTGGCCAGATTGAGCAGGAGAGGCTGTGTACGTTGGAAGTTTTAGTAGCCTAAACAAGTTCAGAGCCCAAGTGTTTGTGGTTCGTTTTTGAGGTTACCAGTGGGAGATGAGGACCAGCAACAGCATTCAGGGCTGGCACCTTTAGTGTAGGAGCAATCGCTGGACGTTCGCAATTTCGGTGTTGAACTTTGGCCAGTTCGAGCAGGAGAGGCTGTGTACGTTGGAAGTTTTAGTAGCCTAAACAAGTTCAGAGCCCAAGTGTTTGTGGTTCGTTTTAGAGGTTACCAGTGGGAGATGAGGACCAGCAAGAGCTTTCAGGGCTGGCACCTTTAGTGTAGGAGCAATCGCTGGACGTTCGCAATTTCGGTGTTGAGCTCTGGCCAGATTGAGCAGGAGAGGCTGTGTACGTTGGAAGTTTTAGTAGCCTAAACAAGTTCAGAGCCCAAGTGTTTGTGGTTCGTTTTTGAGGTTACCAGTGGGAGATGAGGACGAGCAAGAGCTTTCAGGGCTGGCACCTTTAGTGTAGGAGCAATCGCTGGACGTTCGCAATTTCGGTGTTGAGCTCTGGCCAGATTGAGCAGGAGAGGCTGTGTACGTTGGAAGTTTTAGTAGCCTAAACAAGTTCAGAGCCCAAGTGTTTGTGGTTCGTTTTTGAGGTTACCAGTGGGAGATGAGGACGAGCAACAGCATTCAGGGCTGGCACCTTTAGTGTAGGAGCAATCGCTGGACGTTCGCAATTTCGGTGTTGAACTTTGGGCAGCTCGAGCAGGAGAGGCTGTGTACGTTGGAAGTTTTAGTAGCCTAAACAAGTTCAGAGCCCAAGTGTTTGTGGTTCGTTTTAGAGGTTACCAGTGGGAGATGAGGATCAGCAACAGCATTCAGGGCTGGCACCTTTAGTGTAGGAGCAATCGCTGGACGTTCGCAATTTCGGTGTTAAACTTTGGCCAGCTCGAGCAGGAGAGGCTGTGTACGTTGGAAGTTTTAGTAGCCTAAACAAGTTCAGAGCCCAAGTGTTTGTGGTTCGTTTTCGAGGTTACCAGTGGGAGATGAGGACCAGCAAGAGCTTTCAGGGCTGGCACCTTTAGTGTAGGAGCAATCGCTGGACGTTCGCAATTTCGGTGTTGAACTTTGGCCAGCTCGAGCAGGAGAGGCTGTGTACGTTGGAAGTTTTAGTAGCCTAAACAAGTTCAGAGCCCAAGTGTTTGTGGTTCGTTTTAGAGGTTACCAGTGGGAGATGAGGATCAGCAACAGCATTCAGGGCTGGCACCTTTAGTGTAGGAGCAATCGCTGGATGTTCATAATTTCGGTGATGAACTTTGGCCAGCTCGAGCAGGAGAGGCTGTGTACGTTGGAAGTTTTAGTAGCCTAAACAAGTTCAGAGCCCAAGTGTTTGTTGTTCTTTTTCGAGGCTACCAGTGGGAGATGAGGACCAGCAACAGCATTCAGGGCTGGCACCTTTAGTGTAGGAGCAATCGCTGGACGTTCGCAATTTCGGTGTTGAACTTTGGCCAGCTCGAGCAGGAGAGGCTGTGTACGTTGGAAGTTTTAGTAGCCTAAACAAGTTCAGAGCCCAAGTGTTTGTGGTTCGTTTTAGAGGTTACCAGTGAGAGATGAGGACCAGCAAGAGCTTTCAGGGCTGGCACCTTTAGTGTAGGAGCAATCGCTGGACGTTCGCAATTTCGGTGTTGAACTTTGGGCAGCTCGAGCAGGAGAGGCTGTGTACGTTGGAAGTTTTAGTAGCCTAAACAAGTTCAGAGCCCAAGTGTTTGTTGTTCGTTTTAGAGGTTACCAGTGGGAGATGAGGACCAGCAACAGCATTCAGGGCTGGCACCTTTAGTGTAGGAGCAATCGCTGGACGTTCGCAATTTCGGTGTTGAGCTCTGGCCAGATTGAGCAGGAGAGGCTGTGTACGTTGGAAGTTTTAGTAGCCTAAACAAGTTCAGAGCCCAAGTGTTTGTGGTTCGTTTTAGAGGTTACCAGTGGGAGATGAGGACCAGCAAGAGCTTTCAGGGCTGGCACCTTTAGTGTAGGAGCAATCGCTGGACGTTCGCAATTTCGGTGTTGAACTTTGGGCAGCTCGAGCAGGAGAGGCTGTGTACGTTGGAAGTTTTAGTAGCCTAAACAAGTTCAGAGCCCAAGTGTTTGTGGTTCGTTTTAGAGGTTACCAGTGGGAGATGAGGACCAGCAACAGCATTCAGGGCTGGCACCTTTAGTGTAGGAGCAATCGCTGGACGTTCGCAATTTCGGTGTTGAACTTTGGCCAGCTCGAGCAGGAGAGGCTGTGTACGTTGGAAGTTTTAGTAGCCTAAACAAGTTCAGAGCCCAAGTGTTTGTGGTTCGTTTTAGAGGTTACCAGTGGGAGATGAGGACCAGCAACAGCTTTCAGGGCTGGCACCTTTAGTGTAGGAGCAATCGCTGGACGTTCGCAATTTCGGTGTTGAACTTTGGCCAGCTCGAGCAGGAGAGGCTGTGTACGTTGGAAGTTTTAGTAGCCTAAACAAGTTCAGAGCCCAAGTGTTTGTGGTTCGTTTTAGAGGTAACCAGTGGGAGATGAGGACCAGCAACAGCTTTCAGGGCTGGCACCTTTAGTGTAGGAGCAATCGCTGGACGTTCGCAATTTCGGTGTTGAGCTCTGGCCAGATTGAGCAGGAGAGGCTGTGTACGTTGGAAGTTTTAGTAGCCTAAACAAGTTCAGAGCCCAAGTGTTTGTGGTTGGTTTTAGAGGTTACCAGTGGGAGATGAGGACCAGCAAGAGCTTTCAGGGCTGGCACCTTGAGTGTAGGAGCAATCGCTGGACGTTCGCAATTTCGGTGTTGAACTTTGGCCAGCTCGAGCAGGAGAGGCTGTGTACGTTGGAAGTTTTAGTAGCCTAAACAAGTTCAGAGCCCAAGTGTTTGTGGTTCGTTTTCGAGGTTACCAGTGGGAGATGAGGACCAGCAACAGCATTCAGGGCTGGCACCTTTAGTGTAGGAGCAATCGCTGGATGTTCATAATTTCGTTGATGAACTTTGGCCAGCTCGAGCAGGAGAGGCTGTGTACGTTGGAAGTTTTAGTAGCCTAAACAAGTTCGGAGCCCAAGTGTTTGTTGTTCTTTTTCGAGGTTACCAGTGGGAGATGAGGACCAGCAACAGCATTCAGGGCTGGCACCTTTAGTGTAGGAGCAATCGCTGGACGTTCGCAATTTCGGTGTTGAACTTTGGCCAGCTCGAGCAGGAGAGGCTGTGTACGTTGGAAGTTTTAGTAGCCTAAACAAGTTCAGAGCCCAAGTGTTTGTGGTTCGTTTTAGAGGTTACCAGTGAGAGATGAGGACCAGCAAGAGCTTTCAGGGCTGGCACCTTTAGTGTAGGAGCAATCACTGGACGTTCGCAATTTCGGTGTTGAACTTTGGGCAGCTCGAGCAGGAGAGGCTGTGTACATTGGAAGTTTTAGTAGCCTAAACAAGTTCAGAGCCCAAGTGTTTGTGGTTCGTTTTAGAGGTTACCAGTGGGAGATGAGGACCAGCAAGAGCTTTCAGGGCTGGCACCTTTAGTGTAGGAGCAATCGCTGGACGTTCGCAATTTCGGTGTTGAGCTCTGGCCAGATTGAGCAGGAGAGGCTGTGTACGTTGGAAGTTTTAGTAGCCTAAACAAGTTCAGAGCCCAAGTGTTTGTGGTTCGTTTTAGAGGTTACCAGTGGGAGATGAGGACGAGCAACAGCATTCAGGGCTGGCACCTTTAGTGTAGGAGCAATCGCTGGACGTTCGCAATTTCGGTGTTGAACTTTGGCCAGCTCGAGCAGGAGAGGCTGTGTACGTTGGAAGTTTTAGTAGCCTAAACAAGTTCAGAGCCCAAGTGTTTGTGGTTCGTTTTTGAGGTTACCAGTGGGAGATGAGGACCAGCAAGAGCTTTCAGGGCTGGCACCTTTAGTGTAGGAGCAATCGCTGGACGTTCGCAATTTCGGTGTTGAACTTTGGCCAGCTCGAGCAGGAGAGGCTGTGTACGTTGGAAGTTTTAGTAGCCTAAACAAGTTCAGAGCCCAAGTGTTTGTGGTTCGTTTTAGAGGTTACCAGTGAGAGATGAGGACCAGCAAGAGCTTTCAGGGCTGGCACCTTTAGTGTAGGAGCAATCACTGGACGTTCGCAATTTCGGTGTTGAACTTTGGGCAGCTCGAGCAGGAGAGGCTGTGTACGTTGGAAGTTTTAGTAGCCTAAACAAGTTCAGAGCCCAAGTGTTTGTTGTTCTTTTTCGAGGCTACCAGTGGGAGATGAGGACCAGCAACAGCATTCAGGGCTGGCACCTTTAGTGTAGGAGCAATCGCTGGACGTTCGCAATTTCGGTGTTGAACTTTGGCCAGCTCGAGCAGGAGAGGCTGTGTACGTTGGAAGTTTTAGTAGCCTAAACAAGTTCAGAGCCCAAGTGTTTGTGGTTCGTTTTAGAGGTTACCAGTGAGAGATGAGGACCAGCAAGAGCTTTCAGGGCTGGCACCTTTAGTGTAGGAGCAATCGCTGGACGTTCGCAATTTCGGTGTTGAACTTTGGGCAGCTCGAGCAGGAGAGGCTGTGTACGTTGGAAGTTTTAGTAGCCTAAACAAGTTCAGAGCCCAAGTGTTTGTTGTTCGTTTTAGAGGTTACCAGTGGGAGATGAGGACCAGCAACAGCATTCAGGGCTGGCACCTTTAGTGTAGGAGCAATCGCTGGACGTTCGCAATTTCGGTGTTGAGCTCTGGCCAGATTGAGCAGGAGAGGCTGTGTACGTTGGAAGTTTTAGTAGCCTAAACAAGTTCAGAGCCCAAGTGTTTGTGGTTCGTTTTAGAGGTTACCAGTGGGAGATGAGGACCAGCAAGAGCTTTCAGGGCTGGCACCTTTAGTGTAGGAGCAATCGCTGGACGTTCGCAATTTCGGTGTTGAACTTTGGGCAGCTCGAGCAGGAGAGGCTGTGTACGTTGGAAGTTTTAGTAGCCTAAACAAGTTCAGAGCCCAAGTGTTTGTGGTTCGTTTTAGAGGTTACCAGTGGGAGATGAGGACCAGCAACAGCATTCAGGGCTGGCACCTTTAGTGTAGGAGCAATCGCTGGACGTTCGCAATTTCGGTGTTGAACTTTGGCCAGCTCGAGCAGGAGAGGCTGTGTACGTTGGAAGTTTTAGTAGCCTAAACAAGTTCAGAGCCCAAGTGTTTGTGGTTCGTTTTAGAGGTTACCAGTGGGAGATGAGGACCAGCAACAGCATTCAGGGCTGGCACCTTTAGTGTAGGAGTAATCGCTGGACGTTCGCAATTTCGGTGTTGAACTTTGGGCAGCTCGAGCAGGAGAGGCTGTGTACGTTGGAAGTTTTAGTAGCCTAAACAAGTTCAGAGCCCAAGTGTTTGTGGTTCGTTTTAGAGGTAACCAGTGGGAGATGAGGACCAGCAACAGCTTTCAGGGCTGGCACCTTTAGTGTAGGAGCAATCGCTGGACGTTCGCAATTTCGGTGTTGAGCTCTGGCCAGATTGAGCAGGAGAGGCTGTGTACGTTGGAAGTTTTAGTAGCCTAAACAAGTTCAGAGCCCAAGTGTTTGTGGTTCGTTTTAGAGGTTACCAGTGGGAGATGAGGACCAGCAAGAGCTTTCAGGGCTGGCACCTTGAGTGTAGGAGCAATCGCTGGACGTTCGCAATTTCGGTGTTGAACTTTGGCCAGCTCGAGCAGGAGAGGCTGTGTACGTTGGAAGTTTTAGTAGCCTAAACAAGTTCAGAGCCCAAGTGTTTGTGGTTCGTTTTCGAGGTTACCAGTGGGAGATGAGGACCAGCAACAGCATTCAGGGCTGGCACCTTTAGTGTAGGAGCAATCGCTGGATGTTCATAATTTCGTTGATGAACTTTGGCCAGCTCGAGCAGGAGAGGCTGTGTACGTTGGAAGTTTTAGTAGCCTAAACAAGTTCGGAGCCCAAGTGTTTGTTGTTCTTTTTCGAGGTTACCAGTGGGAGATGAGGACCAGCAACAGCATTCAGGGCTGGCACCTTTAGTGTAGGAGCAATCGCTGGACGTTCGCAATTTCGGTGTTGAACTTTGGCCAGCTCGAGCAGGAGAGGCTGTGTACGTTGGAAGTTTTAGTAGCCTAAACAAGTTCAGAGCCCAAGTGTTTGTGGTTCGTTTTAGAGGTTACCAGTGAGAGATGAGGACCAGCAAGAGCTTTCAGGGCTGGCACCTTTAGTGTAGGAGCAATCACTGGACGTTCGCAATTTCGGTGTTGAACTTTGGGCAGCTCGAGCAGGAGAGGCTGTGTACATTGGAAGTTTTAGTAGCCTAAACAAGTTCAGAGCCCAAGTGTTTGTGGTTCGTTTTAGAGGTTACCAGTGGGAGATGAGGACCAGCAAGAGCTTTCAGGGCTGGCACCTTTAGTGTAGGAGCAATCGCTGGACGTTCGCAATTTCGGTGTTGAGCTCTGGCCAGATTGAGCAGGAGAGGCTGTGTACGTTGGAAGTTTTAGTAGCCTAAACAAGTTCAGAGCCCAAGTGTTTGTGGTTCGTTTTAGAGGTTACCAGTGGGAGATGAGGACGAGCAACAGCATTCAGGGCTGGCACCTTTAGTGTAGGAGCAATCGCTGGACGTTCGCAATTTCGGTGTTGAACTTTGGCCAGCTCGAGCAGGAGAGGCTGTGTACGTTGGAAGTTTTAGTAGCCTAAACAAGTTCAGAGCCCAAGTGTTTGTGGTTCGTTTTTGAGGTTACCAGTGGGAGATGAGGACCAGCAAGAGCTTTCAGGGCTGGCACCTTTAGTGTAGGAGCAATCGCTGGACGTTCGCAATTTCGGTGTTGAACTTTGGCCAGCTCGAGCAGGAGAGGCTGTGTACGTTGGAAGTTTTAGTAGCCTAAACAAGTTCAGAGCCCAAGTGTTTGTGGTTCGTTTTAGAGGTTACCAGTGGGAGATGAGGACCAGCAAGAGCTTTCAGGGCTGGCACCTTTAGTGTAGGAGCAATCGCTGGACGTTCGCAATTTCGGTTTTGAACTTTGGCCAGCTCGAGCAGGAGAGGCTGTGTACGTTGGAAGTTTTAGTAGCCTAAACAAGTTCAGAGCCCAAGTGTTTGTTGTTCGTTTTAGAGGTTACCAGTGGGAGATGAGGACCAGCAACAGCATTCAGGGCTGGCACCTTTAGTTTAGGAGCAATCCCTGAACGTTCGCAATTTCGGTGTTGAGCTCTGGCCAGATTGAGCAGGAGAGGCTGTGTACGTTGGAAGTTTTAGTAGCCTAAACAAGTTCGGAGCCCAAGTGTTTGTTGTTCTTTTTCGAGGCTACCAGTGGGAGATGAGGACCAGCAACAGCATTCAGGGCTGGCACCTTTAGTGTAGGAGCAATCGCTGGACGTTCGCAATTTCGGTGTTGAACTTTGGCCAGCTCGAGCAGGAGAGGCTGTGTACGTTGGAAGTTTTAGTAGCCTAAACAAGTTCAGAGCCCAAGTGTTTGTGGTTCGTTTTAGAGGTTACCAGTGAGAGATGAGGACCAGCAAGAGCTTTCAGGGCTGGCACCTTTAGTGTAGGAGCAATCACTGGACGTTCGCAATTTCGGTGTTGAACTTTGGGCAGCTCGAGCAGGAGAGGCTGTGTACATTGGAAGTTTTAGTAGCCTAAACAAGTTCAGAGCCCAAGTGTTTGTGGTTGGGTTTAGAGGTTACCAGTGGGAGATGAGGACCAGCAAGAGCTTTCAGGGCTGGCACCTTTAGTGTAGGAGCAATCGCTGGACGTTCGCAATTTCGGTGTTGAGCTCTGGCCAGATTGAGCAGGAGAGGCTGTGTACGTTGGAAGTTTTAGTAGCCTAAACAAGTTCAGAGCCCAAGTGTTTGTGGTTCGTTTTTGAGGTTACCAGTGGGAGATGAGGACCAGCAACAGCTTTCAGGGCTGGCACCTTTAGTGTAGGAGCAATCGCTGGACGTTCGCAATTTCGGTGTTGAACTTTGGGCAGCTCGAGCAGGAGAGGCTGTGTACGTTGGAAGTTTTAGTAGCCTAAACAAGTTCAGAGCCGAAGTGTTTGTGGTTCGTTTTAGAGGTTACCAGTGGGAGATGAGGACCAGCAAGAGCTTTCAGGGCTGGCACCTTTAGTGTAGGAGCAATCGCTGGACGTTCGCAATTTCGGTGTTGAGCTCTGGCCAGATTGAGCAGGAGAGGCTGTGTACGTTGGAAGTTTTAGTAGCCTAAACAAGTTCAGAGCCCAAGTGTTTGTGGTTGGTTTTAGAGGTTACCAGTGGGATATGAGGACCAGCAACAGCATTCAGGGCTGGCACCTTTAGTGTAGGAGTAATCGCTGGACGTTCGCAATTTCGGTGTTGAACTTTGGGCAGCTCGAGCAGGAGAGGCTGTGTACGTTGGAAGTTTTAGTAGCCTAAACAAGTTCAGAGCCCAAGTGTTTGTGGTTCGTTTGAGAGGTTACCAGTGGGAGATGAGGACCAGCAAGAGCTTTCAGGGCTGGCACCTTTAGTGTAGGAGCAATCGCTGGACGTTCGCAATTTCGGTGTTGAGCTCTGGCCAGATTGAGCAGGAGAGGCTGTGTACGTTGGAAGTTTTAGTAGCCTAAACAAGTTCAGAGCCCAAGTGTTTGTGGTTCGTTTTAGAGGTTACCAGTGGGAGATGAGGACCAGCAAGAGCTTTCAGGGCTGGCACCTTGAGTGTAGGAGCAATCGCTGGACGTTCGCAATTTCGGTGTTGAGCTCTGGCCAGCTCGAGCAGGAGAGGCTGTGTATGTTGGAAGTTTTAGTAGCCTAAACAAGTTCAGAGCCCAAGTGTTTGTGGTTGGTTTTCGAGGTTACCAGTGGGAGATGAGGACCAGCAACAGCATTCAGGGCGGGCACCTTTACTGTAGGAGCAATCGCTGGACGTTTTCAATTTCGGTGTTGAACTTTGGGCAGCTCGAGCAGGAGAGGCTGTGTACGTTGGAAGTTTTAGTAGCCTAAACAAGTTCAGAGCCCAAGTGTTTGCGGTTCGTTTTCGAGGTTACCAGTGGGAGATGAGGACGAGCAAGAGCTTTCAGGGCTGGCACCTTTAGTGTAGGAGCAATCGCTGGACGTTCGCAATTTCGGTGTTGAGCTCTGGCCAGATTGAGCAGGAGAGGCTGTGTACGTTGGAAGTTTTAGTAGCCTAAACAAGTTCGGAGCCCAAGTGTTTGTTGTTCGTTTTAGAGGTTACCAGTGGGAGATGAGGACCAGCAAGAGCTTTCAGGGCTGGCACCTTTAGTGTAGGAGCAATCGCTGGACGTTCGCAATTTCGTTGTTGAGCTCTGGCCAGATTGAGCAGGAGAGGCTGTGTACGTTGGAAGTTTTAGTAGCCTAAACAAGTTCGGAGCCCAAGTGTTTGTTGTTCGTTTTCGAGGCTACCAGTGGGAGATGAGGACCAGCAACAGCTTTCAGGGCTGGCACCTTTAGTGTAGGAGCAATCGCTGGATGTTCGCAATTTCAGTGTTGAACTTTGGCCAGCTCGAGCAGGAGAGGCTGTGTACGTTGGAAGTTTTAGTAGCCTAAACAAGTTCAGAGCCCAAGTGTTTGTGGTTCGTTTTAGAGGTTACCAGTGAGAGATGAGGACCAGCAAGAGCTTTCAGGGCTGGCACCTTTAGTGTAGGAGCAATTGCTGGACGTTCGCAGTTACGGTGTTGAGCTCTGGCCAGATTGAGCAGGAGAGGCTGTGTACGTTGGAAGTTTTAGTAGCCTAAACAAGTTCGGAGCCCAAGTGTTTGTGGTTCGTTTTTGAGGTTACCAGTGGGAGATGAGGACCAGCAACAGCTTTCAGGGCTGGCACCTTTAGTGTAGGAGCAATCGCTGGACGTTCGCAATTTCGGTGTTGAACTTTGGCCAGCTCGAGCAGGAGAGGCTGTGTACGTTGGAAGTTTTAGTAGCCTAAACAAGTTCAGAGCCCAAGTGTTTGTGGTTCGTTTTAGAGGTTACCAGTGGGAGATGAGGACCAGCAAGAGCTTTCAGGGCTGGCACCTTTAGTGTAGGAGCAATCGCTGGACGTTCGCAATTTCGGTGTTGAGCTCTGGCCAGATTGAGCAGGAGAGGCTGTGTACGTTGGAAGTTTTAGTAGCCTAAACAAGTTCAGAGCCCAAGTGTTTGTGGTTCGTTTTTGAGGTTACCAGTGGGAGATGAGGACGAGCAACAGCATTCAGGGCTGGCACCTTTAGTGTAGGAGCAATCGCTGGACGTTCGCAATTTCGGTGTTGAGCTCTGGCCAGATTGAGCAGGAGAGGCTGTGTACGTTGGAAGTTTTAGTAGCCTAAACAAGTTCAGAGCCCAAGTGTTTGTGGTTCGTTTTTGAGGTTACCAGTGGGAGATGAGGACCAGCAACAGCATTCAGGGCTGGCACCTTTAGTGTAGGAGCAATCGCTGGACGTTCGCAATTTCGGTGTTGAACTTTGGCCAGCTCGAGCAGGAGAGGCTGTGTACGTTGGAAGTTTTAGTAGCCTAAACAAGTTCAGAGCCCAAGTGTTTGTGGTTCGTTTTAGAGGTTACCAGTGGGAGATGAGGACCAGCAAGAGCTTTCAGGGCTGGCACCTTTAGTGTAGGAGCAATCGCTGGACGTTCGCAATTTCGGTGTTGAGCTCTGGCCAGATTGAGCAGGAGAGGCTGTGTACGTTGGAAGTTTTAGTAGCCTAAACAAGTTCAGAGCCCAAGTGTTTGTGGTTCGTTTTTGAGGTTACCAGTGGGAGATGAGGACGAGCAAGAGCTTTCAGGGCTGGCACCTTTAGTGTAGGAGCAATCGCTGGACGTTCGCAATTTCGGTGTTGAGCTCTGGCCAGATTGAGCAGGAGAGGCTGTGTACGTTGGAAGTTTTAGTAGCCTAAACAAGTTCAGAGCCCAAGTGTTTGTGGTTCGTTTTTGAGGTTACCAGTGGGAGATGAGGACGAGCAACAGCATTCAGGGCTGGCACCTTTAGTGTAGGAGCAATCGCTGGACGTTCGCAATTTCGGTGTTGAACTTTGGCCAGCTCGAGCAGGAGAGGCTGTGTACGTTGGAAGTTTTAGTAGCCTAAACAAGTTCAGAGCCCAAGTGTTTGTGGTTCGTTTTAGAGGTTACCAGTGGGAGATGAGGATCAGCAACAGCATTCAGGGCTGGCACCTTTAGTGTAGGAGCAATCGCTGGACGTTCGCAATTTCGGTGTTAAACTTTGGCCAGCTCGAGCAGGAGAGGCTGTGTACGTTGGAAGTTTTAGTAGCCTAAACAAGTTCAGAGCCCAAGTGTTTGTGGTTCGTTTTCGAGGTTACCAGTGGGAGATGAGGACCAGCAAGAGCTTTCAGGGCTGGCACCTTTAGTGTAGGAGCAATCGCTGGACGTTCGCAATTTCGGTGTTGAACTTTGGCCAGCTCGAGCAGGAGAGGCTGTGTACGTTGGAAGTTTTAGTAGCCTAAACAAGTTCAGAGCCCAAGTGTTTGTGGTTCGTTTTAGAGGTTACCAGTGGGAGATGAGGATCAGCAACAGCATTCAGGGCTGGCACCTTTAGTGTAGGAGCAATCGCTGGATGTTCATAATTTCGGTGATGAACTTTGGCCAGCTCGAGCAGGAGAGGCTGTGTACGTTGGAAGTTTTAGTAGCCTAAACAAGTTCAGAGCCCAAGTGTTTGTTGTTCTTTTTCGAGGCTACCAGTGGGAGATGAGGACCAGCAACAGCATTCAGGGCTGGCACCTTTAGTGTAGGAGCAATCGCTGGACGTTCGCAATTTCGGTGTTGAACTTTGGCCAGCTCGAGCAGGAGAGGCTGTGTACGTTGGAAGTTTTAGTAGCCTAAACAAGTTCAGAGCCCAAGTGTTTGTGGTTCGTTTTAGAGGTTACCAGTGAGAGATGAGGACCAGCAAGAGCTTTCAGGGCTGGCACCTTTAGTGTAGGAGCAATCGCTGGACGTTCGCAATTTCGGTGTTGAACTTTGGGCAGCTCGAGCAGGAGAGGCTGTGTACGTTGGAAGTTTTAGTAGCCTAAACAAGTTCAGAGCCCAAGTGTTTGTTGTTCGTTTTAGAGGTTACCAGTGGGAGATGAGGACCAGCAACAGCATTCAGGGCTGGCACCTTTAGTGTAGGAGCAATCGCTGGACGTTCGCAATTTCGGTGTTGAGCTCTGGCCAGATTGAGCAGGAGAGGCTGTGTACGTTGGAAGTTTTAGTAGCCTAAACAAGTTCAGAGCCCAAGTGTTTGTGGTTCGTTTTAGAGGTTACCAGTGGGAGATGAGGACCAGCAAGAGCTTTCAGGGCTGGCACCTTTAGTGTAGGAGCAATCGCTGGACGTTCGCAATTTCGGTGTTGAACTTTGGCAGCTCGAGCAGGAGAGGCTGTGTACGTTGGAAGTTTTAGTAGCCTAAACAAGTTCAGAGCCCAAGTGTTTGTGGTTCGTTTTAGAGGTTACCAGTGGGAGATGAGGACCAGCAACAGCATTCAGGGCTGGCACCTTTAGTGTAGGAGCAATCGCTGGACGTTCGCAATTTCGGTGTTGAACTTTGGCCAGCTCGAGCAGGAGAGGCTGTGTACGTTGGAAGTTTTAGTAGCCTAAACAAGTTCAGAGCCCAAGTGTTTGTGGTTCGTTTTAGAGGTTACCAGTGGGAGATGAGGACCAGCAACAGCATTCAGGGCTGGCACCTTTAGTGTAGGAGTAATCGCTGGACGTTCGCAATTTCGGTGTTGAACTTTGGGCAGCTCGAGCAGGAGAGGCTGTGTACGTTGGAAGTTTTAGTAGCCTAAACAAGTTCAGAGCCCAAGTGTTTGTGGTTCGTTTTAGAGGTAACCAGTGGGAGATGAGGACCAGCAACAGCTTTCAGGGCTGGCACCTTTAGTGTAGGAGCAATCGCTGGACGTTCGCAATTTCGGTGTTGAGCTCTGGCCAGATTGAGCAGGAGAGGCTGTGTACGTTGGAAGTTTTAGTAGCCTAAACAAGTTCAGAGCCCA
Source organism: Gavia stellata (assembly GCF_030936135.1). Taxonomy (NCBI): domain Eukaryota; kingdom Metazoa; phylum Chordata; class Aves; order Gaviiformes; family Gaviidae; genus Gavia; species Gavia stellata. The sequence continues at coordinate 29,157 of NW_026776745.1, read as the reverse complement.
AGTGTTTGTGGTTCGTTTTAGAGGTTACCAGTGGGAGATGAGGACCAGCAAGAGCTTTCAGGGCTGGCACCTTGAGTGTAGGAGCAATCGCTGGACGTTCGCAATTTCGGTGTTGAACTTTGGCCAGCTCGAGCAGGAGAGGCTGTGTACGTTGGAAGTTTTAGTAGCCTAAACAAGTTCAGAGCCCAAGTGTTTGTGGTTCGTTTTCGAGGTTACCAGTGGGAGATGAGGACCAGCAACAGCATTCAGGGCTGGCACCTTTAGTGTAGGAGCAATCGCTGGATGTTCATAATTTCGTTGATGAACTTTGGCCAGCTCGAGCAGGAGAGGCTGTGTACGTTGGAAGTTTTAGTAGCCTAAACAAGTTCGGAGCCCAAGTGTTTGTTGTTCTTTTTCGAGGTTACCAGTGGGAGATGAGGACCAGCAACAGCATTCAGGGCTGGCACCTTTAGTGTAGGAGCAATCGCTGGACGTTCGCAATTTCGGTGTTGAACTTTGGCCAGCTCGAGCAGGAGAGGCTGTGTACGTTGGAAGTTTTAGTAGCCTAAACAAGTTCAGAGCCCAAGTGTTTGTGGTTCGTTTTAGAGGTTACCAGTGAGAGATGAGGACCAGCAAGAGCTTTCAGGGCTGGCACCTTTAGTGTAGGAGCAATCACTGGACGTTCGCAATTTCGGTGTTGAACTTTGGGCAGCTCGAGCAGGAGAGGCTGTGTACATTGGAAGTTTTAGTAGCCTAAACAAGTTCAGAGCCCAAGTGTTTGTGGTTCGTTTTAGAGGTTACCAGTGGGAGATGAGGACCAGCAAGAGCTTTCAGGGCTGGCACCTTTAGTGTAGGAGCAATCGCTGGACGTTCGCAATTTCGGTGTTGAGCTCTGGCCAGATTGAGCAGGAGAGGCTGTGTACGTTGGAAGTTTTAGTAGCCTAAACAAGTTCAGAGCCCAAGTGTTTGTGGTTCGTTTTAGAGGTTACCAGTGGGAGATGAGGACGAGCAACAGCATTCAGGGCTGGCACCTTTAGTGTAGGAGCAATCGCTGGACGTTCGCAATTTCGGTGTTGAACTTTGGCCAGCTCGAGCAGGAGAGGCTGTGTACGTTGGAAGTTTTAGTAGCCTAAACAAGTTCAGAGCCCAAGTGTTTGTGGTTCGTTTTTGAGGTTACCAGTGGGAGATGAGGACCAGCAAGAGCTTTCAGGGCTGGCACCTTTAGTGTAGGAGCAATCGCTGGACGTTCGCAATTTCGGTGTTGAACTTTGGCCAGCTCGAGCAGGAGAGGCTGTGTACGTTGGAAGTTTTAGTAGCCTAAACAAGTTCAGAGCCCAAGTGTTTGTGGTTCGTTTTAGAGGTTACCAGTGAGAGATGAGGACCAGCAAGAGCTTTCAGGGCTGGCACCTTTAGTGTAGGAGCAATCACTGGACGTTCGCAATTTCGGTGTTGAACTTTGGGCAGCTCGAGCAGGAGAGGCTGTGTACATTGGAAGTTTTAGTAGCCTAAACAAGTTCAGAGCCCAAGTGTTTGTGGTTGGGTTTAGAGGTTACCAGTGGGAGATGAGGACCAGCAAGAGCTTTCAGGGCTGGCACCTTTAGTGTAGGAGCAATCGCTGGACGTTCGCAATTTCGGTGTTGAGCTCTGGCCAGATTGAGCAGGAGAGGCTGTGTACGTTGGAAGTTTTAGTAGCCTAAACAAGTTCAGAGCCCAAGTGTTTGTGGTTCGTTTTTGAGGTTACCAGTGGGAGATGAGGACCAGCAACAGCTTTCAGGGCTGGCACCTTTAGTGTAGGAGCAATCGCTGGACGTTCGCAATTTCGGTGTTGAACTTTGGGCAGCTCGAGCAGGAGAGGCTGTGTACGTTGGAAGTTTTAGTAGCCTAAACAAGTTCAGAGCCGAAGTGTTTGTGGTTCGTTTTAGAGGTTACCAGTGGGAGATGAGGACCAGCAAGAGCTTTCAGGGCTGGCACCTTTAGTGTAGGAGCAATCGCTGGACGTTCGCAATTTCGGTGTTGAACTTTGGCCAGCTCGAGCAGGAGAGGCTGTGTACGTTGGAAGTTTTAGTAGCCTAAACAAGTTCAGAGCCCAAGTGTTTGTGGTTGGTTTTAGAGGTTACCAGTGGGAGATGAGGACCAGCAACAGCATTCAGGGCTGGCACCTTTAGTGTAGGAGTAATCGCTGGACGTTCGCAATTTCGGTGTTGAACTTTGGGCAGCTCGAGCAGGAGAGGCTGTGTACGTTGGAAGTTTTAGTAGCCTAAACAAGTTCAGAGCCCAAGTGTTTGTGGTTCGTTTTAGAGGTTACCAGTGGGAGATGAGGACCAGCAAGAGCTTTCAGGGCTGGCACCTTTAGTGTACGAGCAATCGCTGGACGTTCGCAATTTCGGTGTTGAGCTCTGGCCAGATTGAGCAGGAGAGGCTGTGTACGTTGGAAGTTTTAGTAGCCTAAACAAGTTCAGAGCCCAAGTGTTTGTGGTTGGTTTTAGAGGTTACCAGTGGGAGATGAGGACCAGCAAGAGCTTTCAGGGCTGGCACCTTGAGTGTAGGAGCAATCGCTGGACGTTCGCAATTTCGGTGTTGAGCTCTGGCCAGCTCGAGCAGGAGAGGCTGTGTATGTTGGAAGTTTTAGTAGCCTAAACAAGTTCAGAGCCCAAGTGTTTGTGGTTGGTTTTCGAGGTTACCAGTGGGAGATGAGGACCAGCAAGAGCATTCAGGGCGGGCACCTTTACTGTAGGAGCAATCGCTGGACGTTTTCAATTTCGGTGTTGAACTTTGGGCAGCTCGAGCAGGAGAGGCTGTGTACGTTGGAAGTTTTAGTAGCCTAAACAAGTTCAGAGCCCAAGTGTTTGCGGTTCGTTTTCGAGGTTACCAGTGGGAGATGAGGACGAGCAAGAGCTTTCAGGGCTGGCACCTTTAGTGTAGGAGCAATCGCTGGACGTTCGCAATTTCGGTGTTGAGCTCTGGCCAGATTGAGCAGGAGAGGCTGTGTACGTTGGAAGTTTTAGTAGCCTAAACAAGTTCGGAGCCCAAGTGTTTGTTGTTCGTTTTAGAGGTTACCAGTGGGAGATGAGGACCAGCAACAGCTTTCAGGGCTGGCACCTTTAGTGTAGGAGCAATCGCTGGACGTTCGCAATTTCGTTGTTGAGCTCTGGCCAGATTGAGCAGGAGAGGCTGTGTACGTTGGAAGTTTTAGTAGCCTAAACAAGTTCGGAGCCCAAGTGTTTGTTGTTCGTTTTCGAGGCTACCAGTGGGAGATGAGGACCAGCAACAGCTTTCAGGGCTGGCACCTTTAGTGTAGGAGCAATCGCTGGATGTTCGCAATTTCAGTGTTGAACTTTGGCCAGCTCGAGCAGGAGAGGCTGTGTACGTTGGAAGTTTTAGTAGCCTAAACAAGTTCAGAGCCCAAGTGTTTGTGGTTCGTTTTAGAGGTTACCAGTGAGAGATGAGGACCAGCAAGAGCTTTCAGGGCTGGCACCTTTAGTGTAGGAGCAATTGCTGGACGTTCGCAGTTACGGTGTTGAGCTCTGGCCAGATTGAGCAGGAGAGGCTGTGTACGTTGGAAGTTTTAGTAGCCTAAACAAGTTCGGAGCCCAAGTGTTTGTGGTTCGTTTTTGAGGTTACCAGTGGGAGATGAGGACCAGCAACAGCTTTCAGGGCTGGCACCTTTAGTGTAGGAGCAATCGCTGGACGTTCGCAATTTCGGTGTTGAACTTTGGCCAGCTCGAGCAGGAGAGGCTGTGTACGTTGGAAGTTTTAGTAGCCTAAACAAGTTCAGAGCCCAAGTGTTTGTGGTTCGTTTTAGAGGTTACCAGTGGGAGATGAGGACCAGCAAGAGCTTTCAGGGCTGGCACCTTTAGTGTAGGAGCAATCGCTGGACGTTCGCAATTTCGGTGTTGAGCTCTGGCCAGATTGAGCAGGAGAGGCTGTGTACGTTGGAAGTTTTAGTAGCCTAAACAAGTTCAGAGCCCAAGTGTTTGTGGTTCGTTTTTGAGGTTACCAGTGGGAGATGAGGACGAGCAACAGCATTCAGGGCTGGCACCTTTAGTGTAGGAGCAATCGCTGGACGTTCGCAATTTCGGTGTTGAGCTCTGGCCAGATTGAGCAGGAGAGGCTGTGTACGTTGGAAGTTTTAGTAGCCTAAACAAGTTCAGAGCCCAAGTGTTTGTGGTTCGTTTTTGAGGTTACCAGTGGGAGATGAGGACCAGCAACAGCATTCAGGGCTGGCACCTTTAGTGTAGGAGCAATCGCTGGACGTTCGCAATTTCGGTGTTGAACTTTGGCCAGCTCGAGCAGGAGAGGCTGTGTACATTGGAAGTTTTAGTAGCCTAAACAAGTTCAGAGCCCAAATGTTTGTGGTTCGTTTTAGAGGTTACCAGTGGGAGATGAGGACGAGCAAGAGCTTTCAGGGCTGGCACCTTTAGTGTAGGAGCAATCGCTGGACGTTCGCAATTTCGGTGTTGAGCTCTGGCCAGATTGAGCAGGAGAGGCTGTGTACGTTGGAAGTTTTAGTAGCCTAAACAAGTTCAGAGCCCAAGTGTTTGTGGTTCGTTTTTGAGGTTACCAGTGGGAGATGAGGACGAGCAACAGCATTCAGGGGCTGGCACCTTTTAGTGTAGGAGCAATCGCTGGACGTTCGCAATTTCGGTGTTTGAGCTCTGGCCAGATTGAGCAGGAGAGAGGCTGTGTACGTTGGAAGTTTTAGTAGCCTAAACAAGTTCAGAGCCCAAGTGTTTGTGGTTCGTTTTTTGAGGTTACCAGTGGGAGATGAGGACGAGCAACAGCATTCAGGGCTGGCACCTTTAGTGTAGGAGCAATCGCTGGACGTTCGTCGCAATTTCGGTGTTGAACTTTGGGCAGCTCGAGCAGGAGAGGCTGTGTACGTTGGAAAGTTTTAGTAGCCTAAACAAGTTCAGAGCCCAAGTGTTTGTGGTTCGTTTGAGAGGTTACCAGTGGGAGATGAGGACCAGCAAGAGCTTTCAGGGCTGGCACCTTTAGTGTAGGAGCAATCGCTGGACGTTCGCAATTTCGGTGTTGAACTTTGGGCAGCTCGAGCAGGAGAGGCTGTGTACGTTGGAAGTTTTAGTAGCCTAAACAAGTTCAGAGCCCAAGTGTTTGTTGTTCGTTTTAGAGGTTACCAGTGGGAGATGAGGACCAGCAACAGCTTTCAGGGCTGGCACCTTTAGTGTAGGAGCAATCGCTGGACGTTCGCAATATTTCGGTGTTGAGCTCTGGCCAGATTGAGCAGGAGAGGCTGTGTACGTTGGAAGTTTTAGTAGCCTAAACAAGTTCGGAGCCCAAGTGTTTGTTGTTCGTTTTCGCGAGGCTACCAGTGGGAGATGAGGACCAGCAAGAGCTTTCAGGGCTGGCACCTTTAGTGTAGGAGCAATCGCTGGATTGTTCGCAATTTCAGTGTTGAACTTTGGCCAGCTCGAGCAGGAGAGGCTGTGTACGTTGGAAGTTTTAGTAGCCTAAAACAAGTTCAGAGCCCAAGTGTTTGTGCTTCGTTTTTAGAGGTTACCAGTGAGAGATGAGGACCAGCAAGAGCTTTCAGGTCTGGCACCTTTAGTGTAGGAGCAATTGCTGGACATTCGCAGTTACGGGTGTTGAGCTCTGGCCAGATTGAGCAGGAGAGGCTGTGTACGTTGGAAGTTTTAGTAGCCTAAACAAGTTCAGAGCCCAAGTGTTTTGTGGTTCGTTTTTGAGGTTACCAGTGGGAGATGAGGACCAGCAACAGCATTCAGGGCTGGCACCTTTAGTGTAGGAGCAATCGCTGCGGACGTTCGCAATTTCGGTGTTGAGCTCTGGCCAGATTGAGCAGGAGAGGCTGTGTACGTTGGAAGTTTTTAGTAGCCTAAACAAGTTCAGAGCCCAAGTGTTTGTGGTTCGTTTTTGAGGTTACCAGTGGGAGATGAGGACGAGCAACAGCATTCAGGGCTGGCACCTTTAGTGTAGGAGCAATCGCTGGACGTTCGCAATTTCGGTGTTGAACTTTGGGGCAGCTCAAAGCAGGAGAGGCTGTGTACGTTGGAAGTTTTCGTAGGCTAAACAAGTTCAGAGCCCAAAGTGTTTGTGGTTCGTCTTTAGAGGTTACCAGTGGGAGATGAGGACCAGCAAGAGCTTTCAGGGCTGGCACCTTTAGTGTAGGAGCAATCGCTGGACGTTCGCAATTTCGGTGTTGTCGCAATTTCGGTGTTGAGCTCTGGCCAGATTGAGTAGTAGAGGCTGTGTACGTTGGAAGTTTTAGTAGCCTAAACAAGTTCAGAGCCCAAGTGTTTGTGGTTCGTTTGAGAGGTTACCAGTGGGAGATGAGGACCAGCAACAGCTTTCAGGGCTGGCACCTTTAGTGTAGGGGCAATCGCTGGACGTTCGCAATTTCGGTGTTGAACTTTGGGCAGCTCGAGCAGGAGAGGCTGTGTACGTTGGAAGTTTTAGTAGCCTAAACAAGTTCAGAGCCCAAGTGTTTGTTGTTTCGTTTTAGAGGTTACCAGTGGGAGATGAGGACCAGCAACAGCATTCAGGGCTGGCACCTTTAGTGTAGGGGCAATCGCTGGACGTTCGCAATTTCGGTGTTGAGCTCTGGCCAGATTGAGCAGGAGAGGCTGTGTACGTTGGAAGTTTTAGTAGCCTAAACAAGTTCAGAGCCCAAGTGTTTGTGGTTCGTTTTAGAGGTTACCAGTGGGAGATGAGGACGAGCAACAGCATTCAGGGCTGGCACCTTTAGTGTAGGAGCAATCGCTGGACGTTCGCAATTTCGGTGTTGAACTTTGGGCAGCTCGAGCAGGAGAGGCTGTGTACGTTGGAAGTTTTAGTAGCCTAAACAAGTTCAGAGCCCAAGTGTTTGTGGTTCGTTTGAGAGGTTACCAGTGGGAGATGAGGACCAGCAAGAGCTTTCAGGGCTGGCACCTTTAGTGTAGGAGCAATCGCTGGACGTTCGCAATTTCGGTGTTGAACTTTGGGCAGCTCGAGCAGGAGAGGCTGTGTACGTTGGAAGTTTTAGTAGCCTAAACAAGTTCAGAGCCCAAGTGTTTGTTGTTCGTTTTAGAGGTTACCAGTGGGAGATGAGGACCAGCAACAGCATTCAGGGCTGGCACCTTTAGTGTAGGGGCAATCCCTGAACGTTCGCAATTTCGGTGTTGAGCTCTGGCCAGATTGAGCAGGAGAGGCTGTGTACGTTGGAAGTTTTAGTAGCCTAAACAAGTTCGGAGCCCAAGTGTTTGCGGTTCGTTTTCGAGGTTACCAGTGGGAGATGAGGACGAGCAAGAGCTTTCAGGGCTGGCACCTTTAGTGTAGGAGCAATCGCTGGACGTTCACAATTTCGTTGTTGAGCTCTGGCCAGATTGAGCAGGAGAGGCTGTGTACGTTGGAAGTTTTAGTAGCCTAAACAAGTTCGGAGCCCAAGTGTTTGTGGTTCGTTTTCGAGGTTACCAGTGGGAGATGAGGACCAGCAAGAGCTTTCAGGGCTGGCACCTTTAGTGTAGGAGCAATCGCTGGACGTTCGCAATTTCGGTGTTGAACTTTGGCCAGCTCGAGCAGGAGAGGCTGTGTACGTTGGAAGTTTTAGTAGCCTAAACAAGTTCAGAGCCCAAGTGTTTGTGGTTCGTTTTAGAGGTTACCAGTGAGAGATGAGGACCAGCAAGAGCTTTCAGGTCTGGCACCTTTAGTGTAGGAGCAATTGCTGGACGTTCGCAATTTCGGTGTTGAGCTCTGGCCAGATTGAGCAGGAGAGGCTGTGTACGTTGGAAGTTTTAGTAGCCTAAACAAGTTCGGAGCCCAAGTGTTTGTTGTTCGTTTTCGAGGTTACCAGTGGGAGATGAGGACCAGCAACAGCTTTCAGGGCTGGCACCTTTAGTGTAGGAGCAATCGCTGGACGTTCGCAATTTCGGTGTTGAACTTTGGGCAGCTCGAGCAGGAGAGGCTGTGTACGTTGGAAGTTTTAGTAGCCTAAACAAGTTCAGAGCCCAAGTGTTTGTGGTTCGTTTTAGAGGTTACCAGTGGGAGATGAGGACCAGCAAGAGCTTTCAGGGCTGGCACCTTTAGTGTAGGAGCAATCGCTGGACGTTCGCAATTTCGGTGTTGAGCTCTGGCCAGATTGAGCAGGAGAGGCTGTGTACGTTGGAAGTTTTAGTAGCCTAAACAAGTTCAGAGCCCAAGTGTTTGTGGTTCGTTTTTGAGGTTACCAGTGGGAGATGAGGACGAGCAACAGCATTCAGGGCTGGCACCTTTAGTGTAGGAGCAATCGCTGGACGTTCGCAATTTCGGTGTTGAGCTCTGGCCAGATTGAGCAGGAGAGGCTGTGTACGTTGGAAGTTTTAGTAGCCTAAACAAGTTCAGAGCCCAAGTGTTTGTGGTTCGTTTTTGAGGTTACCAGTGGGAGATGAGGACGAGCAACAGCATTCAGGGCTGGCACCTTTAGTGTAGGAGCAATCGCTGGACGTTCGCAATTTCGGTGTTGAACTTTGGCCAGCTCGAGCAGGAGAGGCTGTGTACGTTGGAAGTTTTAGTAGCCTAAACAAGTTCAGAGCCCAAGTGTTTGTGGTTCGTTTTAGAGGTTACCAGTGAGAGATGAGGACCAGCAAGAGCTTTCAGGGCTGGCACCTTTAGTGTAGGAGCAATCACTGGACGTTCGCAATTTCGGTGTTGAACTTTGGGCAGCTCGAGCAGGAGAGGCTGTGTACATTGGAAGTTTTAGTAGCCTAAACAAGTTCAGAGCCCAAGTGTTTGTGGTTCGTTTTAGAGGTTACCAGTGGGAGATGAGGACCAGCAAGAGCTTTCAGGGCTGGCACCTTTAGTGTAGGAGCAATCGCTGGACGTTCGCAATTTCGGTGTTGAGCTCTGGCCAGATTGAGCAGGAGAGGCTGTGTACGTTGGAAGTTTTAGTAGCCTAAACAAGTTCAGAGCCCAAGTGTTTGTGGTTCGTTTTTGAGGTTACCAGTGGGAGATGAGGACGAGCAACAGCATTCAGGGCTGGCACCTTTAGTGTAGGAGCAATCGCTGGACGTTCGCAATTTCGGTGTTGAGCTCTGGCCAGATTGAGCAGGAGAGGCTGTGTACGTTGGAAGTTTTAGTAGCCTAAACAAGTTCAGAGCCCAAGTGTTTGTGGTTCGTTTTTGAGGTTACCAGTGGGAGATGAGGACGAGCAACAGCATTCAGGGCTGGCACCTTTAGTGTAGGAGCAATCGCTGGACGTTCGCAATTTCGGTGTTGAACTTTGGGCAGCTCGAGCAGGAGAGGCTGTGTACGTTGGAAGTTTTAGTAGCCTAAACAAGTTCAGAGCCCAAGTGTTTGTGGTTCGTTTGAGAGGTTACCAGTGGGAGATGAGGACCAGCAAGAGCTTTCAGGGCTGGCACCTTTAGTGTAGGAGCAATCGCTGGACGTTCGCAATTTCGGTGTTGAACTTTGGCCAGCTCGAGCAGGAGAGGCTGTGTACGTTGGAAGTTTTAGTAGCCTAAACAAGTTCAGAGCCCAAGTGTTTGTTGTTCGTTTTAGAGGTTACCAGTGGGAGATGAGGACGAGCAACAGCATTCAGGGCTGGCACCTTTAGTGTAGGAGCAATCCCTGAACGTTCGCAATTTCGGTGTTGAGCTCTGGCCAGATTGAGCAGGAGAGGCTGTGTACGTTGGAAGTTTTAGTAGCCTAAACAAGTTCGGAGCCCAAGTGTTTGTTGTTCTTTTTCGAGCCTACCAGTGGGAGATGAGGACCAGCAACAGCATTCAGGGCTGGCACCTGTAGTGTAGGAGCAATCGCTGGACGTTCGCAATTTCGGTGTTGAACTTTGGCCAGCTCGAGCAGGAGAGGCTGTGTACGTTGGAAGTTTTAGTAGCCTAAACAAGTTCAGAGCCCAAGTGTTTGTGGTTCGTTTTAGAGGTTACCAGTGAGAGATGAGGACCAGCAAGAGCTTTCAGGGCTGGCACCTTTAGTGTAGGAGCAATTGCTGGACGTTCGCAATTTCGGTGTTGAGCTCTGGCCAGATTGAGCAGGAGAGGCTGTGTACGTTGGAAGTTTTAGTAGCCTAAACAAGTTCGGAGCCCAAGTGTTTGTTGTTCGTTTTCGAGGTTACCAGTGGGAGATGAGGACCAGCAACAGCTTTCAGGGCTGGCACCTTTAGTGTAGGAGCAATCGCTGGACGTTCGCAATTTCGGTGTTGAACTTTGGCCAGCTCGAGCAGGAGAGGCTGTGTACGTTGGAAGTTTTAGTAGCCTAAACAAGTTCAGAGCCCAAGTGTTTGTGGTTCGTTTTAGAGGTTACCAGTGGGAGATGAGGACCAGCAAGAGCTTTCAGGGCTGGCACCTTTAGTGTAGGAGCAATCGCTGGACGTTCGCAATTTCTGTGTTGAGCTCTGGCCAGATTGAGCAGGAGAGGCTGTGTACGTTGGAAGTTTTAGTAGCCTAAACAAGTTCAGAGCCCAAGTGTTTGTGGTTCGTTTTTGAGGTTACCAGTGGGAGATGAGGACGAGCAACAGCATTCAGGGCTGGCACCTTTAGTGTAGGAGCAATCGCTGGACGTTCGCAATTTCGGTGTTGAGCTCTGGCCAGATTGAGCAGGAGAGGCTGTGTACGTTGGAAGTTTTAGTAGCCTAAACAAGTTCAGAGCCCAAGTGTTTGTGGTTCGTTTTTGAGGTTACCAGTGGGAGATGAGGACGAGCAACAGCATTCAGGGCTGGCACCTTTAGTGTAGGAGCAATCGCTGGACGTTCGCAATTTCGGTGTTGAACTTTGGCCAGCTCGAGCAGGAGAGGCTGTGTACGTTGGAAGTTTTAGTAGCCTAAACAAGTTCAGAGCCCAAGTGTTTGTGGTTCGTTTTAGAGGTTACCAGTGAGAGATGAGGACCAGCAAGAGCTTTCAGGGCTGGCACCTTTAGTGTAGGAGCAATCACTGGACGTTCGCAATTTCGGTGTTGAACTTTGGGCAGCTCGAGCAGGAGAGGCTGTGTACATTGGAAGTTTTAGTAGCCTAAACAAGTTCAGAGCCCAAGTGTTTGTGGTTCGTTTTAGAGGTTACCAGTGGGAGATGAGGACCAGCAAGAGCTTTCAGGGCTGGCACCTTTAGTGTAGGAGCAATCGCTGGACGTTCGCAATTTCGGTGTTGAGCTCTGGCCAGATTGAGCAGGAGAGGCTGTGTACGTTGGAAGTTTTAGTAGCCTAAACAAGTTCAGAGCCCAAGTGTTTGTGGTTCGTTTTTGAGGTTACCAGTGGGAGATGAGGACGAGCAACAGCATTCAGGGCTGGCACCTTTAGTGTAGGAGCAATCGCTGGACGTTCGCAATTTCGGTGTTGAGCTCTGGCCAGATTGAGCAGGAGAGGCTGTGTACGTTGGAAGTTTTAGTAGCCTAAACAAGTTCAGAGCCCAAGTGTTTGTGGTTCGTTTTTGAGGTTACCAGTGGGAGATGAGGACGAGCAACAGCATTCAGGGCTGGCACCTTTAGTGTAGGAGCAATCGCTGGACGTTCGCAATTTCGGTGTTGAACTTTGGGCAGCTCGAGCAGGAGAGGCTGTGTACGTTGGAAGTTTTAGTAGCCTAAACAAGTTCAGAGCCCAAGTGTTTGTGGTTCGTTTGAGAGGTTACCAGTGGGAGATGAGGACCAGCAAGAGCTTTCAGGGCTGGCACCTTTAGTGTAGGAGCAATCGCTGGACGTTCGCAATTTCGGTGTTGAACTTTGGCCAGCTCGAGCAGGAGAGGCTGTGTACGTTGGAAGTTTTAGTAGCCTAAACAAGTTCAGAGCCCAAGTGTTTGTTGTTCGTTTTAGAGGTTACCAGTGGGAGATGAGGACGAGCAACAGCATTCAGGGCTGGCACCTTTAGTGTAGGAGCAATCCCTGAACGTTCGCAATTTCGGTGTTGAGCTCTGGCCAGATTGAGCAGGAGAGGCTGTGTACGTTGGAAGTTTTAGTAGCCTAAACAAGTTCGGAGCCCAAGTGTTTGTTGTTCTTTTTCGAGCCTACCAGTGGGAGATGAGGACCAGCAAGAGCTTTCAGGGCTGGCACCTTTAGTGTAGGAGCAATCGCTGGACGTTCGCAATTTCGGTGTTGAACTTTGGCCAGCTCGAGCAGGAGAGGCTGTGTACGTTGGAAGTTTTAGTAGCCTAAACAAGTTCAGAGCCCAAGTGTTTGTGGTTCGTTTTTGAGGTTACCAGTGGGAGATGAGGACCAGCAAGAGCTTTCAGGGCTGGCACCTTTAGTGTAGGAGCAATCGCTGGACGTTCGCAATTTCGGTGTTGAACTGTGGGCAGCTCGAGCAGGAGAGGCTGTGTACGTTGGAAGTTTTAGTAGCCTAAACAAGTTCAGAGCCGAAGTGTTTGTGGTTCGTTTTAGAGGTTACCAGTGGGAGATGAGGACCAGCAACAGCATTCAGGGCTGGCACCTTTAGTGTAGGAGCAATCGCTGGATGTTCGCAATTTCGGTGTTGAACTTTGGGCAGCTCGAGCAGGAGAGGCTGTGTACGTTGGAAGTTTTAGTAGCCTAAACAAGTTCAGAGCCCAAGTGTTTGTGGTTCGTTTTAGAGGTTACCAGTGGGAGATGAGGACCAGCAACAGCATTCAGGGCTGGCACCTTTAGTGTAGGAGTAATCGCTGGACGTTCGCAATTTCGGTGTTGAACTTTGGGCAGCTCGAGCAGGAGAGGCTGTGTACATTGGAAGTTTTAGTAGCCTAAACAAGTTCAGAGCCCAAGTGTTTGTGGTTCGTTTTCGAGGTTACCAGTGGGAGATGAGGACCAGCAAGAGCTTTCAGGGCTGGCACCTTTAGTGTAGGAGCAATCGCTGGACGTTCGCAATTTCGGTGTTGAGCTCTGGCCAGATTGAGCAGGAGAGGCTGTGTACGTTGGAAGTTTTAGTAGCCTAAACAAGTTCAGAGCCCAAGTGTTTGTGGTTCGTTTTCGAGGTTACCAGTGGGAGATGAGGACCAGCAAGAGCTTTCAGGGCTGGCACCTTTAGTGTAGGAGCAATCACTGGACGTTCGCAATTTCGGTGTTGAGCTCTGGCCAGATTGAGCAGGAGAGGCTGTGTACGTTGGAAGTTTTAGTAGCCTAAACAAGTTCGGAGCCCAAGTGTTTGTTGTTCGTTTTCGAGGCTACCAGTGGGAGATGAGGACCAGCAACAGCTTTCAGGGCTGGCACCTTTAGTGTAGGAGCAATCACTGGACGTTCGCAATTTCGGTGTTGAGCTCTGGCCAGATTGAGCAGGAGAGGCTGTGTACGTTGGAAGTTTTAGTAGCCTAAACAAGTTCGGAGCCCAAGTGTTTGTTATTCGTTTTCGAGGCTACCAGTGGGAGATGAGGACCAGCAACAGCTTTCAGGGCTGGCACCTTTAGTGTAGGAGCAATCGCTGGATGTTCGCAATTTCAGTGTTGAACTTTGGCCAGCTCGAGCAGGAGAGGCTGTGTACGTTGGAAGTTTTAGTAGCCTAAACAAGTTCAGAGCCCAAGTGTTTGTGGTTCGTTTTAGAGGTTACCAGTGAGAGATGAGGACCAGCAAGAGCTTTCAGGTCTGGCACCTTTAGTGTAGGAGCAATTGCTGGACGTTCGCAGTTACGGTGTTGAGCTCTGGCCAGATTGAGCAGGAGAGGCTGTGTACGTTGGAAGTTTTAGTAGCCTAAACAAGTTCGGAGGCCAAGTGTTTGTGGTTCGTTTTCGAGGTTACCAGTGGGAGATGAGGACCAGCAACAGCTTTCAGGGCTGGCACCTTTAGTGTAGGAGCAATCGCTGGACGTTCGCAATTTCGGTGTTGAACTTTGGCCAGCTCGAGCAGGAGAGGCTGTGTACGTTGGAAGTTTTAGTAGCCTAAACAAGTTCAGAGCCCAAGTGTTTGTGGTTCGTTTTCGAGGTTACCAGTGGGAGATGAGGACCAGCAAGAGCTTTCAGGGCTGGCACCTTTAGTGTAGGAGCAATCGCTGGACGTTCGCAATTTCGGTGTTGAGCTCTGGCCAGATTGAGCAGGAGAGGCTGTGTACGTTGGAAGTTTTAGTAGCCTAAACAAGTTCAGAGCCCAAGTGTTTGTGGTTCGTTTGAGAGGTTACCAGTGGGAGATGAGGACGAGCAACAGCATTCAGGGCTGGCACCTTTAGTGTAGGAGCAATCGCTGGACGTTCGCAATTTCGGTGTTGAACTTTGGCCAGCTCGAGCAGGAGAGGCTGTGTACGTTGGAAGTTTTAGTAGCCTAAACAAGTTCAGAGCCCAAGTGTTTGTGGTTCGTTTTAGAGGTTACCAGTGAGAGATGAGGACCAGCAAGAGCTTTCAGGGCTGGCACCTTTAGTGTAGGAGCAATCGCTGGACGTTCGCAATTTCGGTGTTGAACTTTGGGCAGCTCGAGCAGGAGAGGCTGTGTACATTGGAAGTTTTAGTAGCCTAAACAAGTTCAGAGCCCAAGTGTTTGTGGTTCGTTTTAGAGGTTACCAGTGGGAGATGAGGACCAGCAAGAGCTTTCAGGGCTGGCACCTTTAGTGTAGGAGCAATCGCTGGACGTTCGCAATTTCGGTGTTGAGCTCTGGCCAGATTGAGCAGGAGAGGCTGTGTACGTTGGAAGTTTTAGTAGCCTAAACAAGTTCAGAGCCCAAGTGTTTGTGGTTCGTTTTTGAGGTTACCAGTGGGAGATGAGGACGAGCAACAGCATTCAGGGCTGGCACCTTTAGTGTAGGAGCAATCGCTGGACGTTCGCAATTTCGGTGTTGAGCTCTGGCCAGATTGAGCAGGAGAGGCTGTGTACGTTGGAAGTTTTAGTAGCCTAAACAAGTTCAGAGCCCAAGTGTTTGTGGTTCGTTTTTGAGGTTACCAGTGGGAGATGAGGACGAGCAACAGCATTCAGGGCTGGCACCTTTAGTGTAGGAGCAATCGCTGGACGTTCGCAATTTCGGTGTTGAACTTTGGGCAGCTCGAGCAGGAGAGGCTGTGTACGTTGGAAGTTTTAGTAGCCTAAACAAGTTCAGAGCCCAAGTGTTTGTGGTTCGTTTGAGAGGTTACCAGTGGGAGATGAGGACCAGCAAGAGCTTTCAGGGCTGGCACCTTTAGTGTAGGAGCAATCGCTGGACGTTCGCAATTTCGGTGTTGAACTTTGGCCAGCTCGAGCAGGAGAGGCTGTGTACGTTGGAAGTTTTAGTAGCCTAAACAAGTTCAGAGCCCAAGTGTTTGTTGTTCGTTTTAGAGGTTACCAGTGGGAGATGAGGACGAGCAACAGCATTCAGGGCTGGCACCTTTAGTGTAGGAGCAATCCCTGAACGTTCGCAATTTCGGTGTTGAGCTCTGGCCAGATTGAGCAGGAGAGGCTGTGTACGTTGGAAGTTTTAGTAGCCTAAACAAGTTCGGAGCCCAAGTGTTTGTTGTTCTTTTTCGAGCCTACCAGTGGGAGATGAGGACCAGCAACAGCATTCAGGGCTGGCACCTGTAGTGTAGGAGCAATCGCTGGACGTTCGCAATTTCGGTGTTGAACTTTGGCCAGCTCGAGCAGGAGAGGCTGTGTACGTTGGAAGTTTTAGTAGCCTAAACAAGTTCAGAGCCCAAGTGTTTGTGGTTCGTTTTAGAGGTTACCAGTGAGAGATGAGGACCAGCAAGAGCTTTCAGGGCTGGCACCTTTAGTGTAGGAGCAATTGCTGGACGTTCGCAATTTCGGTGTTGAGCTCTGGCCAGATTGAGCAGGAGAGGCTGTGTACGTTGGAAGTTTTAGTAGCCTAAACAAGTTCGGAGCCCAAGTGTTTGTTGTTCGTTTTCGAGGTTACCAGTGGGAGATGAGGACCAGCAACAGCTTTCAGGGCTGGCACCTTTAGTGTAGGAGCAATCGCTGGACGTTCGCAATTTCGGTGTTGAACTTTGGCCAGCTCGAGCAGGAGAGGCTGTGTACGTTGGAAGTTTTAGTAGCCTAAACAAGTTCAGAGCCCAAGTGTTTGTGGTTCGTTTTAGAGGTTACCAGTGGGAGATGAGGACCAGCAAGAGCTTTCAGGGCTGGCACCTTTAGTGTAGGAGCAATCGCTGGACGTTCGCAATTTCGGTGTTGAGCTCTGGCCAGATTGAGCAGGAGAGGCTGTGTACGTTGGAAGTTTTAGTAGCCTAAACAAGTTCAGAGCCCAAGTGTTTGTGGTTCGTTTTTGAGGTTACCAGTGGGAGATGAGGACGAGCAACAGCATTCAGGGCTGGCACCTTTAGTGTAGGAGCAATCGCTGGACGTTCGCAATTTCGGTGTTGAGCTCTGGCCAGATTGAGCAGGAGAGGCTGTGTACGTTGGAAGTTTTAGTAGCCTAAACAAGTTCAGAGCCCAAGTGTTTGTGGTTCGTTTTTGAGGTTACCAGTGGGAGATGAGGACGAGCAACAGCATTCAGGGCTGGCACCTTTAGTGTAGGAGCAATCGCTGGACGTTCGCAATTTCGGTGTTGAACTTTGGCCAGCTCGAGCAGGAGAGGCTGTGTACGTTGGAAGTTTTAGTAGCCTAAACAAGTTCAGAGCCCAAGTGTTTGTGGTTCGTTTTAGAGGTTACCAGTGAGAGATGAGGACCAGCAAGAGCTTTCAGGGCTGGCACCTTTAGTGTAGGAGCAATCACTGGACGTTCGCAATTTCGGTGTTGAACTTTGGGCAGCTCGAGCAGGAGAGGCTGTGTACATTGGAAGTTTTAGTAGCCTAAACAAGTTCAGAGCCCAAGTGTTTGTGGTTCGTTTTAGAGGTTACCAGTGGGAGATGAGGACCAGCAAGAGCTTTCAGGGCTGGCACCTTTAGTGTAGGAGCAATCGCTGGACGTTCGCAATTTCGGTGTTGAGCTCTGGCCAGATTGAGCAGGAGAGGCTGTGTACGTTGGAAGTTTTAGTAGCCTAAACAAGTTCAGAGCCCAAGTGTTTGTGGTTCGTTTTTGAGGTTACCAGTGGGAGATGAGGACGAGCAACAGCATTCAGGGCTGGCACCTTTAGTGTAGGAGCAATCGCTGGACGTTCGCAATTTCGGTGTTGAGCTCTGGCCAGATTGAGCAGGAGAGGCTGTGTACGTTGGAAGTTTTAGTAGCCTAAACAAGTTCAGAGCCCAAGTGTTTGTGGTTCGTTTTTGAGGTTACCAGTGGGAGATGAGGACGAGCAACAGCATTCAGGGCTGGCACCTTTAGTGTAGGAGCAATCGCTGGACGTTCGCAATTTCGGTGTTGAACTTTGGGCAGCTCGAGCAGGAGAGGCTGTGTACGTTGGAAGTTTTAGTAGCCTAAACAAGTTCAGAGCCCAAGTGTTTGTGGTTCGTTTGAGAGGTTACCAGTGGGAGATGAGGACCAGCAAGAGCTTTCAGGGCTGGCACCTTTAGTGTAGGAGCAATCGCTGGACGTTCGCAATTTCGGTGTTGAACTTTGGCCAGCTCGAGCAGGAGAGGCTGTGTACGTTGGAAGTTTTAGTAGCCTAAACAAGTTCAGAGCCCAAGTGTTTGTTGTTCGTTTTAGAGGTTACCAGTGGGAGATGAGGACGAGCAACAGCATTCAGGGCTGGCACCTTTAGTGTAGGAGCAATCCCTGAACGTTCGCAATTTCGGTGTTGAGCTCTGGCCAGATTGAGCAGGAGAGGCTGTGTACGTTGGAAGTTTTAGTAGCCTAAACAAGTTCGGAGCCCAAGTGTTTGTTGTTCTTTTTCGAGCCTACCAGTGGGAGATGAGGACCAGCAAGAGCTTTCAGGGCTGGCACCTTTAGTGTAGGAGCAATCGCTGGACGTTCGCAATTTCGGTGTTGAACTTTGGCCAGCTCGAGCAGGAGAGGCTGTGTACGTTGGAAGTTTTAGTAGCCTAAACAAGTTCAGAGCCCAAGTGTTTGTGGTTCGTTTTTGAGGTTACCAGTGGGAGATGAGGACCAGCAAGAGCTTTCAGGGCTGGCACCTTTAGTGTAGGAGCAATCGCTGGACGTTCGCAATTTCGGTGTTGAACTGTGGGCAGCTCGAGCAGGAGAGGCTGTGTACGTTGGAAGTTTTAGTAGCCTAAACAAGTTCAGAGCCGAAGTGTTTGTGGTTCGTTTTAGAGGTTACCAGTGGGAGATGAGGACCAGCAACAGCATTCAGGGCTGGCACCTTTAGTGTAGGAGCAATCGCTGGATGTTCGCAATTTCGGTGTTGAACTTTGGGCAGCTCGAGCAGGAGAGGCTGTGTACGTTGGAAGTTTTAGTAGCCTAAACAAGTTCAGAGCCCAAGTGTTTGTGGTTCGTTTTAGAGGTTACCAGTGGGAGATGAGGACCAGCAACAGCATTCAGGGCTGGCACCTTTAGTGTAGGAGTAATCGCTGGACGTTCGCAATTTCGGTGTTGAACTTTGGGCAGCTCGAGCAGGAGAGGCTGTGTACATTGGAAGTTTTAGTAGCCTAAACAAGTTCAGAGCCCAAGTGTTTGTGGTTCGTTTTCGAGGTTACCAGTGGGAGATGAGGACCAGCAAGAGCTTTCAGGGCTGGCACCTTTAGTGTAGGAGCAATCGCTGGACGTTCGCAATTTCGGTGTTGAGCTCTGGCCAGATTGAGCAGGAGAGGCTGTGTACGTTGGAAGTTTTAGTAGCCTAAACAAGTTCAGAGCCCAAGTGTTTGTGGTTCGTTTTCGAGGTTACCAGTGGGAGATGAGGACCAGCAAGAGCTTTCAGGGCTGGCACCTTTAGTGTAGGAGCAATCACTGGACGTTCGCAATTTCGGTGTTGAGCTCTGGCCAGATTGAGCAGGAGAGGCTGTGTACGTTGGAAGTTTTAGTAGCCTAAACAAGTTCGGAGCCCAAGTGTTTGTTGTTCGTTTTCGAGGCTACCAGTGGGAGATGAGGACCAGCAACAGCTTTCAGGGCTGGCACCTTTAGTGTAGGAGCAATCACTGGACGTTCGCAATTTCGGTGTTGAGCTCTGGCCAGATTGAGCAGGAGAGGCTGTGTACGTTGGAAGTTTTAGTAGCCTAAACAAGTTCGGAGCCCAAGTGTTTGTTATTCGTTTTCGAGGCTACCAGTGGGAGATGAGGACCAGCAACAGCTTTCAGGGCTGGCACCTTTAGTGTAGGAGCAATCGCTGGATGTTCGCAATTTCAGTGTTGAACTTTGGCCAGCTCGAGCAGGAGAGGCTGTGTACGTTGGAAGTTTTAGTAGCCTAAACAAGTTCAGAGCCCAAGTGTTTGTGGTTCGTTTTAGAGGTTACCAGTGAGAGATGAGGACCAGCAAGAGCTTTCAGGTCTGGCACCTTTAGTGTAGGAGCAATTGCTGGACGTTCGCAGTTACGGTGTTGAGCTCTGGCCAGATTGAGCAGGAGAGGCTGTGTACGTTGGAAGTTTTAGTAGCCTAAACAAGTTCGGAGGCCAAGTGTTTGTGGTTCGTTTTCGAGGTTACCAGTGGGAGATGAGGACCAGCAACAGCTTTCAGGGCTGGCACCTTTAGTGTAGGAGCAATCGCTGGACGTTCGCAATTTCGGTGTTGAACTTTGGCCAGCTCGAGCAGGAGAGGCTGTGTACGTTGGAAGTTTTAGTAGCCTAAACAAGTTCAGAGCCCAAGTGTTTGTGGTTCGTTTTCGAGGTTACCAGTGGGAGATGAGGACCAGCAAGAGCTTTCAGGGCTGGCACCTTTAGTGTAGGAGCAATCGCTGGACGTTCGCAATTTCGGTGTTGAGCTCTGGCCAGATTGAGCAGGAGAGGCTGTGTACGTTGGAAGTTTTAGTAGCCTAAACAAGTTCAGAGCCCAAGTGTTTGTGGTTCGTTTGAGAGGTTACCAGTGGGAGATGAGGACGAGCAACAGCATTCAGGGCTGGCACCTTTAGTGTAGGAGCAATCGCTGGACGTTCGCAATTTCGGTGTTGAACTTTGGCCAGCTCGAGCAGGAGAGGCTGTGTACGTTGGAAGTTTTAGTAGCCTAAACAAGTTCAGAGCCCAAGTGTTTGTGGTTCGTTTTAGAGGTTACCAGTGAGAGATGAGGACCAGCAAGAGCTTTCAGGGCTGGCACCTTTAGTGTAGGAGCAATCGCTGGACGTTCGCAATTTCGGTGTTGAACTTTGGGCAGCTCGAGCAGGAGAGGCTGTGTACATTGGAAGTTTTAGTAGCCTAAACAAGTTCAGAGCCCAAGTGTTTGTGGTTCGTTTTAGAGGTTACCAGTGAGAGATGAGGACCAGCAAGAGCTTTCAGGGCTGGCACCTTTAGTGTAGGAGCAATCGCTGGACGTTCGCAATTTCGGTGTTGAGCTCTGGCCAGATTGAGCAGGAGAGGCTGTGTACGTTGGAAGTTTTAGTAGCCTAAACAAGTTCAGAGCCCAAGTGTTTGTGGTTCGTTTTTGAGGTTACCAGTGGGAGATGAGGACGAGCAACAGCATTCAGGGCTGGCACCTTTAGTGTAGGAGCAATCGCTGGACGTTCGCAATTTCGGTGTTGAGCTCTGGCCAGATTGAGCAGGAGAGGCTGTGTACGTTGGAAGTTTTAGTAGCCTAAACAAGTTCAGAGCCCAAGTGTTTGTGGTTCGTTTTTGAGGTTACCAGTGGGAGATGAGGACGAGCAACAGCATTCAGGGCTGGCACCTTTAGTGTAGGAGCAATCGCTGGACGTTCGCAATTTCGGTGTTGAACTTTGGGCAGCTCGAGCAGGAGAGGCTGTGTACGTTGGAAGTTTTAGTAGCCTAAACAAGTTCAGAGCCCAAGTGTTTGTGGTTCGTTTGAGAGGTTACCAGTGGGAGATGAGGACCAGCAAGAGCTTTCAGGGCTGGCACCTTTAGTGTAGGAGCAATCGCTGGACGTTCGCAATTTCGGTGTTGAACTTTGGCCAGCTCGAGCAGGAGAGGCTGTGTACGTTGGAAGTTTTAGTAGCCTAAACAAGTTCAGAGCCCAAGTGTTTGTTGTTCGTTTTAGAGGTTACCAGTGGGAGATGAGGACCAGCAACAGCATTCAGGGCTGGCACCTTTAGTGTAGGAGCAATCCCTGAACGTTCGCAATTTCGGTGTTGAGCTCTGGCCAGATTGAGCAGGAGAGGCTGTGTACGTTGGAAGTTTTAGTAGCCTAAACAAGTTCGGAGCCCAAGTGTTTGTTGTTCTTTTTCGAGGCTACCAGTGGGAGATGAGGACCAGCAACAGCATTCAGGGCTGGCACCTTTAGTGTAGGAGCAATCGCTGGACGTTCGCAATTTCGGTGTTGAACTTTGGCCAGCTTGAGCAGGAGAGGCTGTGTACGTTGGAAGTTTTAGTAGCCTAAACAAGTTCAGAGCCCAAGTGTTTGTGGTTCGTTTTAGAGGTTACCAGTGAGAGATGAGGACCAGCAAGAGCTTTCAGGGCTGGCACCTTTAGTGTAGGAGCAATCACTGGACGTTCGCAATTTCGGTGTTGAACTTTGGGCAGCTCGAGCAGGAGAGGCTGTGTACATTGGAAGTTTTAGTAGCCTAAACAAGTTCAGAGCCCAAGTGTTTGTGGTTGGGTTTAGAGGTTACCAGTGGGAGATGAGGACCAGCAAGAGCTTTCAGGGCTGGCACCTTTAGTGTAGGAGCAATCGCTGGACGTTCGCAATTTCGGTGTTGAGCTCTGGCCAGATTGAGCAGGAGAGGCTGTGTACGTTGGAAGTTTTAGTAGCCTAAACAAGTTCAGAGCCCAAGTGTTTGTGGTTCGTTTTTGAGGTTACCAGTGGGAGATGAGGACCAGCAAGAGCTTTCAGGGCTGGCACCTTTAGTGTAGGAGCAATCGCTGGACGTTCGCAATTTCGGTGTTGAACTTTGGCCAGCTCGAGCAGGAGAGGCTGTGTATGTTGGAAGTTTTAGTAGCCTAAACAAGTTCAGAGCCGAAGTGTTTGTGGTTCGTTTTAGAGGTTACCAGTGGGAGATGAGGACCAGCAACAGCATTCAGGGCTGGCACCTTTAGTGTAGGAGCAATCGCTGGATGTTCGCAATTTCGGTGTTGAACTTTGGGCAGCTCGAGCAGGAGAGGCTGTGTACGTTGGAAGTTTTAGTAGCCTAAACAAGTTCAGAGCCCAAGTGTTTGTGGTTCGTTTTAGAGGTTACCAGTGGGAGATGAGGACCAGCAACAGCATTCAGGGCTGGCACCTTTAGTGTAGGAGTAATCGCTGGACGTTCGCAATTTCGGTGTTGAACTTTGGGCAGCTCGAGCAGGAGAGGCTGTGTACGTTGGAAGTTTTAGTAGCCTAAACAAGTTCAGAGCCCAAGTGTTTGCGGTTCGTTTTCGAGGTTACCAGTGGGAGATGAGGACGAGCAAGAGCTTTCAGGGCTGGCACCTTTAGTGTAGGAGCAATCGCTGGACGTTCGCAATTTCGGTGTTGAGCTCTGGCCAGATTGAGCAGGAGAGGCTGTGTACGTTGGAAGTTTTAGTAGCCTAAACAAGTTCAGAGCCCAAGTGTTTGTGGTTCGTTTTTGAGGTTACCAGTGGGAGATGAGGACGAGCAACAGCATTCAGGGCTGGCACCTTTAGTGTAGGAGCAATCGCTGGACGTTCGCAATTTCGGTGTTGAACTTTGGCCAGCTCGAGCAGGAGAGGCTGTGTACGTTGGAAGTTTTCGTAGGCTAAACAAGTTCAGAGCCCAAGTGTTTGTGGTTCGTTTGAGAGGTTACCAGTGGGAGATGAGGACCAGCAAGAGCTTTCAGGGCTGGCACCTTTAGTGTAGGAGCAATCGCTGGACGTTCGCAATTTCGGTGTTGAGCTCTGGCCAGATTGAGTAGTAGAGGCTGTGTACGTTGGAAGTTTTAGTAGCCTAAACAAGTTCAGAGCCCAAGTGTTTGTGTTTGGTTTTAGAGGTTACCAGTGAGAGATGAGGACCAGCAAGAGCTTTCAGGTCTGGCACCTTTAGTGTAGGAGCAATTGCTGGACGTTCGCAGTTACGGTGTTGAGCTCTGTCCAGATTGAGCAGGAGAGGCTGTGTACGTTGGAAGTTTTAGTAGCCTAAACAAGTTCGGAGCCCAAGTGTTTGTTGTTCGTTTTCGAGGTTACCAGTGGGAGATGAGGACCAGCAACAGCTTTCAGGGCTGGCACCTTTAGTGTAGGAGCAATCGCTGGACGTTCGCAATTTCGGTGTTGAACTTTGGGCAGCTCGAGCAGGAGAGGCTGTGTACGTTGGAAGTTTTAGTAGCCTAAACAAGTTCAGAGCCCAAGTGTTTGTGGTTGTTTTTAGAGGTTACCAGTGGGAGATGAGGACCAGCAAGAGCTTTCAGGACTGGCACCTTTAGTGTAGGAGCAATCGCTGGACGTTCGCAATTTCGGTGTTGAGCTCTGGCCAGATTGAGCAGGAGAGGCTGTGTACGTTGGAAGTTTTAGTAGCCTAAACAAGTTCAGAGCCCAAGTGTTTGTGGTTCGTTTTGAGGTTACCAGTGGGAGATGAGGACCAGCAACAGCATTCAGGGCTGGCACCTTTAGTGTAGGAGCAATCGCTGGACGTTCGCAATTTCGGTGTTGAGCTCTGGCCAGATTGAGCAGGAGAGGCTGTGTACGTTGGAAGTTTTAGTAGCCTAAACAAGTTCAGAGCCCAAGTGTTTGTGGTTCGTTTTTGAGGTTACCAGTGGGAGATGAGGACGAGCAACAGCATTCAGGGCTGGCACCTTTAGTGTAGGAGCAATCGCTGGACGTTCGCAATTTCGGTGTTGAACTTTGGCCAGCTCGAGCAGGAGAGGCTGTGTACGTTGGAAGTTTTAGTAGCCTAAACAAGTTCAGAGCCCAAGTGTTTGTGGTTCGTTTTAGAGGTTACCAGTGAGAGATGAGGACCAGCAAGAGCTTTCAGGGCTGGCACCTTTAGTGTAGGAGCAATCACTGGACGTTCGCAATTTCGGTGTTGAACTTTGGGCAGCTCGAGCAGGAGAGGCTGTGTACATTGGAAGTTTTAGTAGCCTAAACAAGTTCAGAGCCCAAGTGTTTGTGTTCGTTTTAGAGGTTACCAGTGGGAGATGAGGACGAGCAACAGCATTCAGGGCTGGCACCTTTAGTGTAGGAGCAATCGCTGGACGTTCGCAATTTCGGTGTTGAGCTCTGGCCAGATTGAGCAGGAGAGGCTGTGTACGTTGGAAGTTTTAGTAGCCTAAACAAGTTCAGAGCCCAAGTGTTTGTGGTTCGTTTTTGAGGTTACCAGTGGGAGATGAGGACGAGCAACAGCATTCAGGGCTGGCACCTTTAGTGTAGGAGCAATCACTGGACGTTCGCAATTTCGGTGTTGAGCTCTGGCCAGATTGAGCAGGAGAGGCTGTGTACGTTGGAAGTTTTAGTAGCCTAAACAAGTTCAGAGCCCAAGTGTTTGTGGTTCGTTTTTGAGGTTACCAGTGGGAGATGAGGACGAGCAACACCATTCAGGGCTGGCACCTTTAGTGTAGGAGCAATCGCTGGACGTTCGCAATTTCGGTGTTGAACTTTGGGCAGCTCGAGCAGGAGAGGCTGTGTACGTTGGAAGTTTTAGTAGCCGAAACAAGTTCAGAGCCCAAGTGTTTGTGGTTCGTTTGAGAGGTTACCAGTGGGAGATGAGGACCAGCAAGAGCTTTCAGGGCTGGCACCTTTAGTGTAGGAGCAATCGCTGGACGTTCGCAATTTCGGTGTTGAACTTTGGCCAGCTCGAGCAGGAGAGGCTGTGTACGTTGGAAGTTTTAGTAGCCTAAACAAGTTCAGAGCCCAAGTGTTTGTTGTTCGTTTTAGAGGTTACCAGTGGGAGATGAGGACCAGCAACAGCATTCAGGGCTGGCACCTTTAGTGTAGGAGCAATCCCTGAACGTTCGCAATTTCGGTGTTGAGCTCTGGCCAGATTGAGCAGGAGAGGCTGTGTACGTTGGAAGTTTTAGTAGCCTAAACAAGTTCGGAGCCCAAGTGTTTGTTGTTCTTTTTCGAG
Source organism: Gavia stellata (assembly GCF_030936135.1). Classification (NCBI taxonomy): domain Eukaryota; kingdom Metazoa; phylum Chordata; class Aves; order Gaviiformes; family Gaviidae; genus Gavia; species Gavia stellata. The sequence continues at coordinate 4,464 of NW_026776745.1, read as the reverse complement.
GCTACCAGTGGGAGATGAGGACCAGCAACAGCATTCAGGGCTGGCACCTTTAGTGTAGGAGCAATCGCTGGACGTTCGCAATTTCGGTGTTGAACTTTGGGCAGCTCGAGCAGGAGAGGCTGTGTACGTTGGAAGTTTTAGTAGCCTAAACAAGTTCAGAGCCGAAGTGTTTGTGGTTCGTTTTAGAGGTTACCAGTGGGAGATGAGGACCAGCAACAGCATTCAGGGCTGGCACCTTTAGTGTAGGAGCAATCGCTGGATGTTCGCAATTTCGGTGTTGAACTTTGGCCAGCTCGAGCAGGAGAGGCTGTGTACGTTGGAAGTTTTAGTAGCCTAAACAAGTTCAGAGCCCAAGTGTTTGTGGTTCGTTTTAGAGGTTACCAGTGGGAGATGAGGACCAGCAAGAGCTTTCAGGGCTGGCACCTTGAGTGTAGGAGCAATCGCTGGACGTTCGCAATTTTGGTGTTGAGCTCTGGCCAGATTGAGCAGGAGAGGCTGTGTACGTTGGAAGTTTTAGTAGCCTAAACAAGTTCAGAGCCCAAGTGTTTGTGGTTGGTTTTAGAGGTTACCAGTGGGAGATGAGGACCAGCAAGAGCTTTCAGGGCTGGCACCTTGAGTGTAGGAGCAATCGCTGGACGTTCGCAATTTCGGTGTTGAGCTCTGGCCAGCTCGAGCAGGAGAGGCTGTGTACGTTGGAAGTTTTAGTAGCCTAAACAAGTTCAGAGCCCAAGTGTTTGTGGTTGGTTTTCGAGGTTACCAGTGGGAGATGAGGACCAGCAACAGCATTCAGGGCTGGCACCTTTAGTGTAGGAGCAATCGCTGGACGTTTTCAATTTCGGTGTTGAACTTTGGGCAGCTCGAGCAGGAGAGGCTGTGTACGTTGGAAGTTTTAGTAGCCTAAACAAGTTCAGAGCCCAAGTGTTTGTGGTTCGTTTTCGAGGTTACCAGTGGGAGATGAGGACGAGCAAGAGCTTTCAGGGCTGGCACCTTTAGTGTAGGAGCAATCGCTGGACGTTCGCAATTTCGTTGTTGAGCTCTGGCCAGATTGAGCAGGAGAGGCTGTGTACGTTGGAAGTTTTAGTAGCCTAAACAAGTTCGGAGCCCAAGTGTTTGTTGTTCGTTTTAGAGGTTACCAGTGGAGATGAGGACCAGCAACAGCTTTCAGGGCTGGCACCTTAGTGTAGGAGCAATCGCTGGACGTTCGCAATTTCGGTGTTGAGCTCTGGCCAGATTGAGCAGGAGAGGCTGTGTACGTTGGAAGTTTTAGTAGCCTAAACAAGTTCGGAGCCCAAGTGTTTGTTGTTCGTTTTCGAGGCTACCAGTGGGAGATGAGGACCAGCAAGAGCTTTCAGGGCTGGCACCTTTAGTGTAGGAGCAATCGCTGGATGTTCGCAATTTCAGTGTTGAACTTTGGCCAGCTCGAGCAGGAGAGGCTGTGTACGTTGGAAGTTTTAGTAGCCTAAACAAGTTCAGAGCCCAAGTGTTTGTGGTTCGTTTTAGAGGTTACCAGTGGGAGATGAGGACCAGCAAGAGCTTTCAGGTCTGGCACCTTTAGTGTAGGAGCAATTGCTGGACGTTCGCAGTTACGGTGTTGAGCTCTGGCCAGATTGAGCAGGAGAGGCTGTGTACGTTGGAAGTTTTAGTAGCCTAAACAAGTTCAGAGCCCAAGTGTTTGTGGTTCGTTTTCGAGGTTACCAGTGGGAGATGAGGACCAGCAACAGCTTTCAGGGCTGGCACCTTTAGTGTAGGAGCAATCGCTGGACGTTCGCAATTTCGGTGTTGAACTTTGGGCAGCTCGAGCAGGAGAGGCTGTGTACGTTGGAAGTTTTAGTAGCCTAAACAAGTTCAGAGCCCAAGTGTTTGTGGTTCGTTTTTGAGGTTACCAGTGGGAGATGAGGACGAGCAACAGCATTCAGGGCTGGCACCTTTAGTGTAGGAGCAATCACTGGACGTTCGCAATTTCGGTGTTGAGCTCTGGCCAGATTGAGCAGGAGAGGCTGTCTACGTTGGAAGTTTTAGTAGCCTAAACAAGTTCAGAGCCGAAGTGTTTGTGGTTCGTTTTTGAGGTTACCAGTGGGAGATGAGGACGAGCAACAGCATTCAGGGCTGGCACCTTTAGTGTAGGAGCAATCGCTGGACGTTCGCAATTTTGGTGTTGAACTTTGGGCAGCTCGAGCAGGAGAGGCTGTGTACGTTGGAAGTTTTCGTAGGCTAAACAAGTTCAGAGCCCAAGTGTTTGTGGTTCGTTTGAGAGGTTACCAGTGGGAGATGAGGACCAGCAAGAGCTTTCAGGGCTGGCACCTTTAGTGTAGGAGCAATCGCTGGACGTTCGCAATTTCGGTGTTGAACTTTGGCCAGCTCGAGCAGGAGAGGCTGTGTAACGTTGGAAGTTTAGTAGCCTAAACAAGTTCAGAGCCCAAGTGTTTGTGGTTTGTTTTCGAGGTTACCAGTGGGAGATGAGGACCAGCAAGAGCTTTCAGGGCTGGCACCTTTAGTGTAGGAGCAATCGCTGGACGTTCGCAATTTCGGTGTTGAACTTTGGGCAGCTCGAGCAGGAGAGGCTGTGTACGTTGGAAGTTTTAGTAGCCTAAACAAGTTCAGAGCCCAAGTGTTTGTTGTTCGTTTTAGAGGTTACCAGTGGGAGATGAGGACCAGCAACAGCATTCAGGGCTGGCACCTTTAGTGTAGGAGCAATCCCTGAACGTTCGCAATTTCGGTGTTGAGCTCTGGCCAGATTGAGCAGGAGAGGCTGTGTACGTTGGAAGTTTTAGTAGCCTAAACAAGTTCGGAGCCCAAGTGTTTGTTGTTCTTTTTCGAGGCTACCAGTGGAGATGAGGACCAGCAGCAGCATTCAGGGCTGGCACCTTTAGTGTAGGAGCAATCGCTGGACGTTCGCAATTTCGGTGTTGAACTTTGGCCAGCTCGAGCAGGAGAGGCTGTGTACGTTGGAAGTTTTAGTAGCCTAAACAAGTTCAGAGCCCAAGTGTTTGTGGTTCGTTTTAGAGGTTACCAGTGAGAGATGAGGACCAGCAAGAGCTTTCAGGGCTGGCACCTTTAGTGTAGGAGCAATCACTGGACGTTCGCAATTTCGGTGTTGAACTTTGGGCAGCTCGAGCAGGAGAGGCTGTGTACGTTGGAAGTTTTAGTAGCCTAAACAAGTTCGGAGCCCAAGTGTTTGTTGTTCTTTTTCGAGGCTACCAGTGGGAGATGAGGACCAGCAACAGCATTCAGGGCTGGCACCTTTAGTGTAGGAGCAATCGCTGGACGTTCGCAATTTCGGTGTTGAACTTTGGCCAGCTCGAGCAGGAGAGGCTGTGTACGTTGGAAGTTTTAGTAGCCTAAACAAGTTCAGAGCCCAAGTGTTTGTGGTTCGTTTTAGAGGTTACCAGTGAGAGATGAGGACCAGCAAGAGCTTTCAGGGCTGGCACCTTTAGTGTAGGAGCAATCACTGGACGTTCGCAATTTCGGTGTTGAACTTTGGCCAGCTCAAGCAGGAGAGGCTGTGTACGTTGGAAGTTTTAGTAGCCTAAACAAGTTCAGAGCCCAAGTGTTTGTGGTTCGTTTTCGAGGTTACCAGTGGGAGATGAGGACCAGCAAGAGCTTTCAGGGCTGGCACCTTTAGTGTAGGAGCAATCGCTGGACGTTCGCAATTGCGGTGTTGAGCTCTGGCCAGATTGAGCAGGAGAGGCTGTGTACGTTGGAAGTTTTAGTAGCCTAAACAAGTTCAGAGCCCAAGTGTTTGTGGTTCGTTTTTGAGGTTACCAGTGGGAGATGAGGACGAGCAACAGCATTCAGGGCTGGCACCTTTAGTGTAGGAGCAATCGCTGGACGTTCGCAATTTCGGTGTTGAGCTCTGGCCAGATTGAGCAGGAGAGGCTGTGTACGTTGGAAGTTTTAGTAGCCTAAACAAGTTCAGAGCCCAAGTGTTTGTGGTTCGTTTTCGAGGCTACCAGTGGGAGATGAGGACGAGCAACAGCATTCAGGGCTGGCACCTTTAGTGTAGGAGCAATCGCTGGACGTTCGCAATTTCGGTGTTGAACTTTGGGCAGCTCGAGCAGGAGAGGCTGTGTACGTTGGAAGTTTTAGTAGCCTAAACAAGTTCAGAGCCCAAGTGTTTGTGGTTCGTTTGAGAGGTTACCAGTGGGAGATGAGGACCAGCAAGAGCTTTCAGGGCTGGCACCTTTAGTGTAGGAGCAATCGCTGGACGTTCGCAATTTCGGTGTTGAACTTTGGGCAGCTCGAGCAGGAGAGACTGTGTACGTTGGAAGTTTTAGTAGCCTAAACAAGTTCAGAGCCCAAGTGTTTGTGGTTCGTTTTCGAGGTTACCAGTGGGAGATGAGGACGAGCAACAGCATTCAGGGCTGGCACCTTTAGTGTAGGAGCAATCGCTGGACGTTCGCAATTTCGGTGTTGAGCTCTGGCCAGATTGAGCAGGAGAGGCTGTGTACGTTGGAAGTTTTAGTA